>NC_139647.1:10487522-10530022 GCF_964638095.1 Poromitra crassiceps | reverse complement strand
TAACTCGGACCAAAACAAAAAAAAACATTGAAAAAATATTTTCTTTAACCCAGCATTTCTTTTTACGTTTTGGTGCCCTAACCCTAACCCTAACCCTAAAACTATTTTTATAAGCATTTTAGGAAATGTCTATGGGAAAATAAATGGCGGATGAAAATCTCTGGTACAGTGCTGAAGCAGGAAGTGACATTCCACTTTGGCTCTCTATGGAAGAAAACATTTGTTCTGGGATTATTTCGTGTTCCCGTTTTTTCTTGGGCGGCCCTGAAGCCAACGTTGGCTCCCTAAACTGGCCCTCAGTCATCAAAAACTTTGAGAAGGCCTGAAATAGAGCATGACTATTCTGCATAGGCATGTGGGAAATCAGCGGATGATGAACTCAATTTACATGTAATTACGCGACCCGGCAGCTCGCCACAGTGTTTTTCCTCCCCGTGAAATATTGCCGCGCACGCAGCAAAACTACTCCAAAAGTGCAAGCACATTGACATACATTACGCAGCGTCCAATCGCCTGAATGGGCTGCGGAGGAAGACATTGAAAGCAATCAGCTGAGCATATTAAAAAAAAATAAAAGAGGGAGAAGGAAAGATCGGATCAAGAGACACGGGCAAGCGGAGCGGAGCGGGATGAGCTGAAGCCACGCACGTGCGTGCGTGCATACTGAGGAGGTGTGAAGATGAGAGAGAGAACGTGAGCTGAGCAGAGGAGGCAATTTTGGATGGCGTGAGATTCATGGTGCAGACCTGTCTTGGACTCATCATGTTCTCATCATGTCTTGGACTCATCATGTTCCTTATAACAAGGTGTGGAGATCAATAGGGTCCATTTACCGAGGTGCGGCTCGTCTAATCAAGCCAGCAGTCCGCTGCCCGCTTGTCGGGCGCCGTGACATGACGCCTCACCCGGGCCCTCCGAGGAGAAGCCAAGTAATGAAATGTACACTGAGAGAGTGCAGCGCCGGCTATCCCCCAAGTCTGCCACAGCTAGCACAAACACAGCCGCCCCCGCCTCCCTATCCCTCATCTCCTCCACCTCCGCATAGGAGCAATAAAGCCAGGCTCCGCCTCCTCTTCGCTCCCTTCGTCGGCACAACATGCCCGCCCGCGCTCTCTGATATTTGGCTAAGTTGCGGCTCGTGCGGGTCATTAGGTATCGGAGGGGTGCGAGGCACAGAGGCCAAAAATATCCACAGCCCTCTGTTCCTCGCTCTCATTCGTCGACCGTGCGCCTCGGGGCAACGTCACAATAAGCGCTCCTTTGTCCCTGCTTCCCAGTGCCATTCTATAATTCATCTTAATTGAGAAAAAACAAGCGAGCAAACAAGAGAGCGCTGAAAGGACGCTAAAGTGCAGGGCACGTATTTTAGGGACTGAGGGACTTTGTGTGTGTTTTGTGTCAGCGAATAGGTGCACGTAGGTCTTTACACCGGCGAAAAAATGTATTTGTCTATTTTATTTTTGGCTCTTTTTTTTTATTGGCTACAAAAGTTACATTTCAAAATGGAATGTATTTTACTCTGTATTAATGACACTCATATGAAAGCACATCATTCAAAGAACAGAGGAAATTGCATAGTTATTCATACTGATTTGTTTCATTTTGGGCTCGATTGCCACATTGGTGAACTATGTGACAGACATCATTTCAGAAGTCACTGGGGAAAATGGAAGGGAATTAAAAATGGCACCTTCGGTATTTTTACCTACAATGAATGACTGGAGGGGCACGGGATTTTTCTGTATTTGAATATTTTGATTCTTAAGTCTATCCAGCACCCTATAATCCCATATTATATCTTCATTTAGTCATTGAAGGGTTCTTGTGTCAGCTTTTCGAGCTAAAAGACATACATAAAACAATTGTAAAAGGCAAGTATTAAAACACACTAAATACGGATTAAACATGACATGTGAACTTTTACTCCAATATGGCAGCACAAATACAGACGTTTTCTACTCCGTGCATGCTGAACTAATGTTTTTCTCCATCCCCAAGAGGAAATGACTGGAAAATTAAGGTTTCCTTTTCAGTCTTTGGATGTTACAATTTCATGGTGACTAGCTGGTTGAAGCTTTGTGTTTCAATGTACTCATTTGGTTCTACTTTGAAACATTTGCGGTTTTAATTAGGGATGTCACGATACTAGAATTTCTACTTCGATACCGATACCCAGGAAAATATCGATCCTCGATACCATTTTCGATACCACGTGATGACGACACATCAAAAATAATAGCCCTGCTCTAGCCATCAGCCTATCAGAACACGTTTAGCTTGTTGAAGCAACACAGATACCCACCAATGATAGGGATTGAAAAATCTGTGACTTTTCATTCAACGAAATCACTGCTGGTATTGAAACTGTTGCAAATGAGTATTGTATCCGTTTCAAATGTTTAGTATTGATACTTATCGATACTAATTGATACCTGTTGCAAATGAGTATGGTATCCGTTTCAAATGTTTAGTATTGATACTTATCGATACTAATTGATACCTGTTGCAAATGAGTATGGTATCCGTTTCAAAATGTCAGTATTGATACTTTTCGATAGTATCGGTACTTTTGACAACCTTAGTTTTAATGCATGATAGATGCTGGACAAATGCATGAAAGGGGGACTTGTACCTTGGCTACTGCTGTGTGTGCATGTACTCACACAGTTCTATTAGAGAAGGCATGTTTTTTACAAAATGCTGTATTGGATCACTTATATTGCTTCTATTTCTTCATCCATTTTCCAGAGCCGACGCAATCTAGGCCAGCGGTCAGCAGTTTTAATCAATTTTCCAAACACGGCACCGCGGCATTCCGGAAATCCCAGCAGGACAGTGGGGAATGCACATAGCAATAGTAATAATAATAATAATAATAATACAGAATCTAATCTGAATTATGCTCTAAAGAGATTAGGGAAGAATAATCCGCAGAATAAACACAAACAGGGGGGGTGGTGGGGTCAAATGCAGGGAGGGGAGCTGCTTTGTCTGTGTCTGTGTGATGAATTTGTTTTGCTTTTTTATTCCTTTGTGGAAAGTCCTGTTTGATTTCGGGGGCGCGAGTGATGCTGGAGTATATTTCGGGAAGTGTGTATTTCTGAGGCTGAAGTCGCTGCTATATTATACATGATGAATAAAATGCCTGAAGGCCCGTTCACCCTTAGAACTTTATCGCTATCAAGATAAATAGAACTATGAAAATAGAACGGCACAGAACATTTTATTTACCTAATAATGATTAAAATCTTTTTATAGTTATCGTTGTCTGTATACTTATGTTTTCTATAATGTTTTTTGTGTGTGGAGTCGGCGGCTGCTTCTTTTCACCTGACGGCAAAGAGTTTCACCAGCAGGACGTAGCGAGTGGGAGGATCATGCTATTCCCCCCCCAGTTCCCCTCCCCCCAAACAGGTGCCCCGACCGACCAGAGGAGGCACTAGTGAGTGCGGCGACCAGAAGGACACAATACCCTTTAATCCGGCTTCCCAGCCGCAGACTTGCAGGCAATTTTGGC
Source organism: Poromitra crassiceps (assembly GCF_964638095.1). Lineage (NCBI taxonomy): Eukaryota > Metazoa > Chordata > Actinopteri > Beryciformes > Melamphaidae > Poromitra > Poromitra crassiceps. The sequence continues at coordinate 10,526,505 of NC_139647.1, read as the reverse complement.
CTGTATGGGCGCCTGACCAAGCCGGAGGTAACATGGGAGCTCGAACCTGCGAGCCTCATGTTGCTAGGCAAGGAATCTACCTTTGCACTACCCGGACCTCCCTATAGTTCTAGGTGAATGGCCCCGAATGCCTGCTCAAACAAAGACAGATGTTACGGATTCTTTGAACAGTTTCATCCTAGAAGCATCAACACATACCAGCGGTAAGGTGTTGATTCTGGGGGCCCCCACTTCAATCTCCTTATTACAGTTTGATGAGGTGGCTTCCCCCCAGCTGACCCTATGCGGTCGGGGGGGTTGCGGGGGTCAGGGGCGGACAGGAGAACTGAGCGGAGGCCCCCAGGTCACTGGCTCTGCCTTTCTGCTGAGCAAGGCTATTGTCCAGCAGCTGCATGGCTGCATCACTCCAGGCTCTCATTCACAGGCTCATTCAGCAGCCTGGCTAAGTGCAACAGAAGAGAGTCCTGCTCCATTGTCTGACGCCCTCAGTCTGTTTGAGCTGTGCCAGAGCGCTCACTTCATCTCCCAGAGAGTTCACAGACACAGTTAAGTCTCAATGAATGGGGGCGGATTTACACAAGTAAAGAAGACACACTAAAACACATTCAGTCACACTCCCGCACTCAAACAAGAGGGCCGCTCGACCTGCGCGACCTCCTGAGAATGCCTAACCAACAACACTGTATGACCTCCCTCTGCTTCCCGCAAACAAAACACAGGCACAACTAATACAGGTAGAGCTAACATGCTAATGAGGAGGCAGTGCTACTCTAAGCAGAAAAGAACAGGGGGGTGGAGGGGGGGACACAAGCAAATAACATTATTAAGATTGCTGGCGAACCGAATTTAAACATCTACTTAATCAGGGATGTCAAATATACGACCCGGGGGGCCAATCCGGCCCACAGCATGACTTTGCAAAGTATGGAAAATTGCACCGAGACGTCCAATTTGATGCACTTGTGAAGGCTAAGAGGTGCCAGGTTTCAGGAGCTAAATATCAAGTAGCATATTATTCACGTTTTCTATATCCATCATCACTAAATGGTAAACTATTTTTAGCACCCTTGAATATAGAGACCTGCACAGCTGCCTTAATGCTGCACAGTTACAGACAGCAGATTTGATCATTAAGTCTGCTAGGCCTCTGGTAGCTGAGATAACCCTATTATGTGAAAACGTGTTCTTCTTAAAACGTACCTGTAATTCTTTACACTAAAAGAAACGGGAGAAGTTGGAGGTGTTGTTATTTAAGGTTATTTTGCATATTTATGTAGGTTATTATAATGCATTTTCTTAGTCTGGCCCACTTGAGACCAAATTGGGTCGCATGTGGCCTGTGAACTAAAATGAGTTGAACACCCTGAGCTACTTTGTATTTTTGTCGGCATGTTGATTCAGCTTTCTCCTTCTCCTTTTCTCATCTCAGAAACCTTGCGGGACAGGTATTGCAAATTGCAATATAGCGTTGTTTGGGTTATCATCTGATTCTGAAACTGTGAACAGTTTCAGATGATAACCGCCATAAGGCGGGCGCAGGCAGCTGCTTGTGACGTCACGAGCAGCGGGCGCAGGCAGCTGCTTGTGACGTCACGAGCACGCCACAACAATGCTCCGCTTCCTACTAGGGCTGTCACTTTTTCCCAAAATAAAATTCGAACGAACTTTAATTGCCCGAAATTCGTTCGAATATATTCAAAGTTTTTTGGTTAATTAAAAAAAAAAAAAAAAAAAAAATCAGTCCAGCCTGTTGCACCAGCTGAACGTAAGTTCTGTCTTAAGTTAGGGTGTAAAGTCCACACTAACTGCTACGTTCAAACTAGTTAGTTTGACACTAAAGTTGTGTCTTTGTTTGGTTGCACCACGGAGACGTAAGGTACATCTTAACTAGTAGACCCTAAAGTCCATACTAACCAAAATAGTGTCGCAGACAATGACGTGTACAGTATCTGTGACCAATCAGTGAAAAGCACGGTGGAAACGGTGTTTATTTACGGTTGTTTAAGTGGAGTGAAAACAGGACATGTTGCCCACCGCAAATTAGTGCTTTCATATTTCATCAACACTAATCAAATGAGAACGTTATTGAGTAACGTTCGTTTAGGTTCATATTACTGTTAACGTTTATCTGTGAGCTCTTCATCAGTATTGTAGGCTATACCACCATCCTGCCTCACTAAATTGTTGCGGTTATTTTAATTTGTATGCAGTGCTGCAGCTTGTGGGAAACAAAAGCGTGAGTCATAAATATCAAAGGGTGTAATTTATCACGGAGAGCGCGTTGCGGACGCAAAACAACGATGCGCCACGGTGCCAAGTTGCAATCCGTGCCAACTGCTATTTTACGGAGGACTTTACACCTAGTAAGACGTAGGTGTAAATTTTAAGTTCTAACTTATGCCTACGTTGTAACTATTTCACTTGGTGCAACCCAAATATTTTTAGTAGTGCGTAAACTCGGACTTAGTGAGACTTTACGTTCAAACTAGCTTACATTTCAACTTACGCACAGCTGGTGCAACCCACTGCAGGCCACCGGGCATCAGCCCGACGTGTTAGCTTGGACGCTCACAGTCACAACACTGCCTCACAAACTTGGCTGCATCCAACTCGAGACAACTTTTCAGACCCTGGAGACAATCTTTCTCAGAAGAGACTAACGCGACAAATCTGGAGACTTTTTCTGACATGGGATTAACATTACCAGCAAGCAGCAGTTGGTTAATTTTGGTTGATAAAAAAAAAAAAAAAAAAAAAAAAAAAATTATAAAAATAATAATAATTAAAAAAAAAAAAAAAAAATCGAACATTCAAATTACATTTCGAAAACGAACCCCCTCCCCCACATTCGAAGTTGCATTCGAATTTCGAATGAAAAGTGACAGCCCTACTTCCTACGCAACACAAAGCCAAGTTGGCGCCGTATTATCGGGGGCTATTTATCGGGTAAAATGTAAATATTTAAATATTGGAATAATAAATAATAACGCAAATATATATTAAAATATATTGTATAAATAAAAATGGCCATATCGACAGATAATTTATCGGCCCGATAAATATCGTGCATCCCATCTACTTTGTGTTTTTGTCGGCATGTTAATTCAGCTTTCTCCTTTGTCAAAAGGTGTAAAATAATAAGAATGACAAATATTCTAATGCTAAATTGCATAGAGAGACTGCTAGCATTTCGTAGCCGGATATCAGACTGAATTATCAACTCGCTACACCCACTTCCAAACTTAACTCCACGGAGGTTCAAAGGTCTGGACCCAGACAAGGCTTTTCGAACGAGTTAGCTACGTGGACGATAGCCCCATGTGACCCTACCCGACAGAACAGTCCGGTACGCGTTAGCTCTGGCACGCTAAATGGCCATATCACACTCAGTAGAGACGAGCCATCTGGAGGCATCAGCGCTTCGACGAGGCAGAATGAAGTCAGAGTGCAATGACTTCCTGGTTTTAAAGTGCCTCCAAAGAGCCCCCGTTATTACCTTCCCAGAATGCAAATGTGCGCCGACGCCAATTAGAGGTTGAGGCGATGCCGACGACGCGAGCCTATAAAAAGCAGCCCCTCCATAATCACTCAGCGATATGACTCACGGGCCAGATTGGAAACAAGCGGCCTGTAAAATGTGTCACGATGATGATGACTCGCTGAACGGAGGGAGAGCGAGCGCGCGTCTCGTTCCCACGGCGCCGCCGTCTGGAGCGGAGCCACGTAGCATATGTTGTTAGCCACAGTGTCACTGCGTCTAATGAAATAAATAGACTTGTGATGCTACTTATTAGGCAGGTAAAAACAAGGGGCCCCCGCGGTGCATCAAAGGCGGTTAAACGTCTCCGTCTTAGATCTTCTCCTATCAAGGGGTATTTAGAGGGAGGGAGGGTTTTTTTTGTTTGTGGAGACAGACGCCCTCATCCAGGATGTCTCTGTGTAATTACACGCCAGAGGACCTTCATTCCTCTCCTCCTCGCCGAGAGAGAGAGAGAGAGAGATGAAAGACAAGAGAGACCGAGGCACGTAATGGCTGCTCTGACTGAAGGAGAGAGAGAGAGAGAGAGAGAGAGAGAGAGAGAGAGAGAGAGAGAGCAGGCGAGGGACAGAGAAAATAGGAGGACAAAGGAGTGGTGCGGTTTTTAATAAACCTCTTGTTTACAGTCTTATCTTACCTCTCTCTCTCTCTCTCTCTCTCTCTCTCTGTCTTTCTCTCTCTTCGTTATTCTCAGACTTGCCTGTGCTTTGCCTGAGGACAGATGTGTAAATTGTTGTGCTAATGTAAGGCCCACTGCTGAGCGCTTTAGAGCGAGGGAGATTTACACACTCCACACACACACCGCTGTATAGCTGTCACTCACACACACAAACACACACACTCCACACACCGCTGTATAGCTGTCACAAACACACACACACGCCCGTGCGCACACACACACACCGCTGTAGAGCTGTCACTCACACACACACACACACACACACAGACACACACGCGCGCGCACACACACTCCACACAATGCTGTATAACTGTCACTGACACACACAGACATACACACACACACTCGCACACACACACGCACACACACACACACACCGCGGTATAACTGTCACTCACACACACACACGCCATGAGCAACAGTGTTTGAGCGCACGCACTCAACGGATCGCTTATGCAGGCGTGCACACACACACACAAACACACACACATAAAACACGCGCGCGCGCACACACACACACACACACACACACACACGTGCGCACACACACACACACACACAAACGGGCGCTGAGGGAGGCGTGGGTGGACGTACATGCAGATGTAAATGTTCTATATTTCCCTCTGCCAGTCAAACAAAAGACACGTCACCTCATCACAAAGGGCAGCAGTGCAGTTTACAAACTGTCACTTGTCTTTCTGCACAACTCCCCCCCTTCCCCCATTACAAACAGTATTTACTCTATAGGGGCACGGTGGTGCAGTGGTAGCGCCGTCGCCTCACAGCAAGAAGGTCCCGGGTTTGATTCCTGCCTGGGACGCTGTGGGCGCTGATTGTGTTTGTGTGTCCCCATTCCCCATGTCCTCAGTGCTACGGCCCAGGTGGGCTCGTCAAAAGGGGCCCTTCTGTGTGGAGTTTGCATGTTCTACCTGTGCTCTCCTGGGGTTTCCTCCAGATAGACCAAAGAAAATACCATTATTTACTCCACAGGGTGCTGCAGGGTGGCGAGACCAAAATTATTTTTTATTTCCGTGTCTCAGAGTGAAGACACTGTGCTGTGTCTCAGAGTGAAGACACTGTGCTGTGGAAACGTCAGTGATTTATCGATATGCACCAAAGAAAGACTTTTAAAGATGACCCCTGTGCTCCACTGCCCTCTTGTTTGATGGATGTAGGTGGTTTCTCAATCTGTCACAGAGGCTATAGCTAAACGCTTCTCTCTACGATGAAAATGTCACAGATTATTGTGTATTATGAGTGCAGCTCGGGTATTAAATTTGTCTAGACTGTCGTCATCAGCAGCATCATCACGCAGACTCCATCTGTGAGTTATCAGCGGGCATCCTCCTCTTCCTCCGCTCTGTCACACTCAAAACAACGGTTCTCATGCAACATGAGGCCCGGGGACCACCAGGGGTCGCCAGAAAAATGACGAATTGTTCAACTTCACCGTGATTTAATTTAGGCCTACATGAAGTTAACACAATGAGAGAATGTAGAAGAATGATCAGTTTGTGTCATGAAATTCTAGACAAAATCATTATTCCTGCCTTTTTCCCTGTGTTTTCTTGCTGCTGGTCACATGACTCATCACATCCCTGCCAAGTACGCATGACACTGGGGGACTGACTAGTCTGCGGCCTCCGAAGGGTTCCAAAAGACCCATCTGCCAAGGAGTCTGCCAGTCTGTCCGGGTGTCCGGGTGTCCACATGTCTGTCTGTCTGTCTGTCTGTCTGTCTGCCAGTCTGTCTGTCTGCCTGTCTGGGTGTCCACATGTCTCTCTGTCTGTCTGTCTGTGTCTGTCTGTCTGTCTGTCTGTCTGTCTGTCTGTCTGTCTGTCTGTCTGCCTGTCCACATGTCTCTCTGTCTGTCTGTCTGTCTGTCTGTCTGTCTGTGTGTCCACATGTCTCTCTGTTTGTCTGTGTCTGTCTGCCAGTCTGTCTGTCTGTCTGTCTGGGTGTCCACATGTCTCTCTGTCTGTCTGTGTCTGTCTGTCTGCCTGTCTGTCTGTCTGTCTGTCTGTCTGTCTGTCTGCCTGTCTGGGTGTCCACATGTCTCTCTGTCTGTCTGTGTCTGTCTGCCAGTCTGTCTGTCTGTCTGTCTGTCTGCCTGTCTGGGTGTCCACATGTCTCTCTGTCTGTCTGTGTCTGTCTGTCTGTCTGTCTGTCTGCCTGTCTGTCTGCCTGTCTGGGTGTCCACATGTCTCTCTGTCTGTCTGTCTGTCCCTGTGCCATCCATCTCTCTCTGTCTGTCTGTCTGTCTGTCTGTCCCTGTGCCATCCATGTCTCTTCTGTCAGCGAGGACAGAGACAGCTAGCAGCGTGAAGGTTGAAGCTATAGTTGAGACTCTGTGTTTAATGATCCTCTATATAACTACACCTATTCATCTCCACTGGCGCAGCGCGGCTTCAACACGTGGGACACGTGGTCTCGGCGAAGATGTTGTCCCGCTAAATCATCACAACTCCATCTTTTAGCCGATTGCCAATATGTTTTACGTAACACACGTCTCTCCCGCTGCTTTTCATGCGTAAAAAGCTCACTTTGATACGGACAAAAGCACAGCAGGCACATGTCAATACAGATTATTACACTCGACTCATCTCGACGCGGCTCAACAACAGCATGACGAAAAGAGAATCCGGGTGGCGACTGCTGCTCCACTTCCACATAAAGCAATCGAGCGAAACCTTCAGCTCACATCATTCCCCAATCAATTAACACCTGCGTATTATGGCTTTCATTTATGTGTGTTACGTATCTTCTCTACCTGCTCTACCCTTCCCTAGCACACATGGCACCATACTAGAATTTCTACTTCCATACCCAGGAAAATATCGATACTCGATACCATTTTCGATACCACGGGAAGGGGGGGGATGACGACATATCAAGAGGCATAAAAATAGAGATAGATGGACGGACAGATGCACACTTCTCCATAATCTAGGCCTGATCAAACTTTGAATTTAGACAGCAGATTAGCCCTGCTGCTCTAGCCATCATAACACGTTTAGCTTGTTGAAACAACAGATACCCACCAATGATAGGGAGGGAAAAATCAGTGATTTCTCATTAAAAGAAAGCACTGATGGTATCAGAACTGTTGCAAATGAGTATTGTATCCATTTCAAATGTTTAGTATTGATACTTATCGTTTTCGATACTATCGATACCTGTTGCAAATGAGCATTGTATCCGATTCAAATTTTCAGTATTGATATTTTCGATACTATTATGGATACTTTTGACAACCCTAACACACATGCACACACATGCACACACACACACACCCACACACAACCACGAACGCACACACACACACACACACACACACACACCCTTGTTGCTGAGAGGATTGGGAGCCAGTGGAGCTGAGCAGTGGCAGTGATAGTAGCAGCAGCAGCAGCAGCAGCGGAGTCACTCAGAGAGAAGAGACACTCGGAGTTAATGAACCCTCTCCAGTCAGCATGGCCGTCCATCTGCTTTGATAATCCCCATAAACAGCAGGCCATGGGCACTGCCCAGCCAGCTAGGCACGCACGCACACACACAGACACACACACACACACACACACACACACACCCCACATACACACGTGTGTGTGGGGTGACGTGTCCATTATAAGACCTGTGTGTCCGGCTCACCGGCTAATCAGAGCGGAGTGGCCGGAGCGTGCGGGGGCGAGGGCGGGGGCGGCGTGAGGTCATCGGCCGTTGAGCCCATCTGGTCGTCAGCAGGTACGACAAGGCTTGAAACACACACCCGCTGACACGTGTCATGGCCGTGAGCTCTATACACTTAGATGTAACCGAGTTAATTACACTCGCGTGCATCATCTGCCACATAACGCACACCTATATAGCTATTGCCTGGCAGATACCAATTAACACCTGACACGCATATTAACTGCTTCATAAGTAACCTGTGAGAGCGCGCTGCGGTTTTCCTCTCACGCGCGTTACACCCAGCGCGCGGCATGGGAAATGTAGCGAGAGGAGAACGCAGGTTTCCTCCTGTGTGAATGAGAAAGACTGCCAGAGAAAGAGGTGAGCACAAGCTGTTGGCTGATTGAGACTGCGAGCGTGACCCCACCGTGACCCCCGCAGGAAAAGGTGTAATACCTAAGTAATACTGCTGGATTCACATCAACGTGCTCCCATCACACACACACACACACACACACACACACACACACACGCACACACACACACACCGAGCCAAGTAGGAGCCTGTCAGAGCCTGATTAAGACCTGCATTGGAGGCGAGAACAGAGCTCTCACTCTGTTCGGATTCTCCCGGTCAAAGTCTCTGGAGGAGAATCTGAGAATGAAGTCCTGGAGCTGAAGACGGGGCTGCAGGAATTAAAGGGGTGGATGAGGGCAGATCTCATTCTTTCACTCTTCTCTTTACTACGCTCTCTACGCTCATGATCCAAGAGTGTCTGAGCTGCAACAGGGATTATTGCTCCTACTGGGAGGGAGGGAGGGAGGGTGTGTGTGTGTGTGTGTGTGTGTGTGTGTGTGTGTGTGTGTGTGTGTGTGTGTGTGTGTGTGTGTGTGTGTGTGTGTGTGTGTGTGTGTGTGTGTGTGTGTGTGTGTGTGTGTGTGCGCGTGTGTGTGTGTGTGTGTGTATGCGTGGGCGCGGCGCGCGCATATGTTTCGGAGATGAAGCTAAATGCTCCATGGCTCTTTTGATGGAGGCTCAAAGTATAAGCAGAGGAGAGGAGAGCAGAGGAGAGGGGGAGCGGAGAGATGAGGAGGGGAGATGAGAGGAGGGGGGAGAGGAGAAAGGAGGAGAGAGGGGGAGAGGAGAGATGGGAGGAGGAGAGGAGAGGAAAGGAAGAGAGAAGAGGGGGAGAGGAGAGGAGGGGAGGAGAAAGGAGGAGAGAGGGGGAGCGGAGAGAAGAGGAGGGGAGATGAGAGGAGGGGAGGAGAGGAGAGGAGAAAGGAGGAGAGGAGAGGAAAGGAGGAGAGAGGGGGAGAGGAGAGATGGGAGGAGAGGAAAGGAAAGGAGAGGAGAGAAGAGGAGAGATGGGAGGAGGAGAGAAGAGGAGAGAGGGGGACATGAGAGATGGGAGGAGGAGAGGAGAGGAGAGGAAAGGAAAGGAGAGAAGAGGAGAGAGGGGGAAGATGAGAGGAGAGGAAAGGAGAGGAGGGGGAGAGGAGAGATGGGAGGAGTGGAGGAGAGGAGAGGAGAGCGGGGGGGGATGAGAGGAGAGGAAAGGAGAGGAGGGGGTGAGGAGAGATGGGAGGAGTGGAGGAGAGGAGAGGAAAGGAGAGGAGGGGGAGAGGAGAGAAGGGAGGAGTGGAGGAGAGGAGAAAAGAGGAGGGGGAGGAGGCGAGGAGAGATAGGAGGAGAGGAGAGAGCGGGAGAGCAGAGATGGGAGGAGTGGAGGAGAGGAGAGAAGAGAAGGCTGGATGTGTCCTTGTTGACCTCTGATTAAGTGGCCAATCACTGCTCCATTACTGAGAGACAGTGGGCTAGTGTAGTGTGTTATCACTCCATGACTTAGTCAATCACACACACACACACACACACACATACATAAAACACAGTGTGTTATCACTCCATGACTTACTCAATCACATTACACACACACAACCACGACAACACACACACACACACACACACACACACACACACACACACACACACACACACACACACACACACACACACAACCCAGTGTGTTATCACTCCATGACTTACTCAATCACACACATTACACACACACAACCACGACAACACACACACACACACACACACACACACACACACACACACACACACACACACACACACAGTGACGTGCAGCCAATCACACAAGCCCCTCCCTCCCTCTCACACTCCACTCATTAGGCGTCATTCTCCTTGATTTGAAACACAGGGGAGGAGAACAGGGGAGAGAGAGGAGGAGAAAAGATGGGAGTAGTTTGAAAGTCCTGCTGTTGCCTAGCTGCCTGTGATGCAGACAGAAGGACGCGGAATGGTGTTCCGTTCTCTCTCCCCCTCAACCCTGAGACATGCACACATACGCTCAGCACCCGTCTCTCCAGGGAGGTCTCTCTGTGCCATTCCCCTGCTTTAGACACACCAGCTGCTCCGTGTGTGTGTGTGTGTATTAAGACCCCCTTCACCACCTCCTCGCACAAGCCCCCCAGCGGCACCCACCACATCCACTATATACAATATAACAAAGCCCCACCCCCTTCCCTTTACCTACCCCGCTACTACAGCCCAAACACCCCCCCCCCCCCCCCCATTCAAAAGTACCCCCGGGGCAGATGGGAGCCTAATAAGCGTTACACTCGGAGAAATAGGATTCTTCACGGTGCCTTCTAAAGAGCAATTCCCAAACTCTGCCAGAGAGCTGTCTGGAAAAAAAAGATGGAGTGAGAGAGAGAGACACAGAGAGAGAGAGAGAGAGAGAGAGAGAGAGAGAGAGATGAGGAGGAGGAGGAGGAAAGCAGGGTATTTTGAATGGATGACAGGTTGGTTTATGTGAGACTATAGGACTAAAAATATGCCTGATGGGACTATAAAGTGGATACAAGCAAGCGAAAGTGGAATGGGGACAAACGAGGACAATTTTCTTCATCATGTGGATGTGGGGAAATGTATGTTAAATTTCATAAAGGACGTCAGAAAAACATCAGGTAACATCGCCCAGTTTCTCTAACACTGTACATTACGGGAGGCAAGAACAGTCTATACTGTTAACAACATACTTTAAAGGAACAGCTCACCCTAAAATCCAAAATATATATATTCCCTCTCACTTGTAGTGCTATTTACCCATCTATATCGTTTTGTGTTAGTTGCCTGAGTTTTGGAGATATCGGCCGCAGAGATGTCTGCCTTTTCTCCAATACAATGGAACTGGATGGCACTCGGCTTGAAGAAAAAGAAAATAGGTCCTACATGAAACTGCTCACAACAAAGTCTGTGGATTATCTTGAGTAACCGGGTCATGATTTCTGGAAAGAGACAACGCTGTTGAGTTAAAAAAAAATGTTAGTGCTTGAGTGCCATCCAGTTCCATTGTATTGGAGAGAAGGCAGACATCTCTGTGGCGGATATCTCCAAAACTCAGGCAACTAACACAAAACGATATAGATGGATAAATAGCACTACAGGTGAGAGGAAAAATACTTTGGATTTTAGGGTGAGCTGTCCCTTTAAGCAGAATTTGCTGTACTTGGTCATGGGCACAGAGACGCAGGTGGACACAGACAGACACAGACACACGAGCGTAAACATCCACAGACTGGCGGCGGTCTGATCTCTGAGCTGAGGTGGACCTGGTCTCATCTCTGAGGTGGACCTGGTCTGAGCTCTGAGGTGGACCTGGTCTGATCTCTGAGGTGGACCTGGTCTGAGCTCTGAGGTGGACCTGGTCTGAGCTCTGAGGTGGACCTGGCTGCTCCACTGCCTTCTGAAGACAAAAAGCTTCTGCTAAGAAGATGAAGAGAGGCTGCATGATGGCCTCCAAACCTGCCTTTTTAGGCCAGCACACGCACACGCACAGCACTGGACCACAGCACAGCCAATCACATGCTCACACTCCCTCTGATCCGCGGGACCTAAGAGCAAACTGTTGTGACCAAGTGTGTGTATCTTAAAGGCACAGGCACGCCAAGGCGATCATCGTGAGCCTCCGTCGTCCTAGTTTTTGTGGTGTGTCACGCAGCGTGGGCACTAGTCGGGCGGCTTTTACAGACGATTCTACACGTTGAATCGGCGTCGGGGCCGTGAGAAATCACTCCGATTGGCTCGGCTGGTCAGCTGGTTAAAGCGAAGCAGTGAGAGAAGAGAGGGCACGCATTTCAACATTTTTCAACTTCATCTAATCGGATTCCGACACACCGACGACGTGGCCTTCGGGAAACACCCTTGAGCCCGTCGCCGTCTGATAGCACCTATTTAGCGCAGTTTCTTCTTCTGATTTCTCTGCCTCTTCCTCTCTTCTTCCACAAGCAAAAGACCAGACGAGGGCTGACAACAACGCCAGCGCCATTTGCAACTTTTTATCAGACATCATTCTACAGTCTATCACAAAACCATTTAAGTGGTGACAGAGAGTGATGTGAAAACGGCAGGCAAACGCTGCTTTCTTTCAGTATCTGCTTAGTATATCCGCGGTACTGCAGGCGCAGAACGTATGTGCTAGTTGACTGTAGAGCTGCCACGATTAATCGATTAGTCGATCGACAGAAAATTAATCGACAACTATTTTGATAATCGATTAATCATTTTGAGTACAATTTTAAGAGAAAACGTCTAAATTCTCGGATTCCAGCTTCTTAAATGTGAATATTTTCTGGTTTCTTTACTCCTGTATGACAGTAAACTGATATTATCTTTGAGTTGGGGACAAAACGAAACATTTGAGGGCATCCTCTTGGACTTTGGGAAAGACCGATTGTCATTTGCTACCATTTTCTGGCATTTTATAGACCAAACAACTAATTGATTAATCGAGAAAATAATCGACAGATTAATCGATTTATGAAAATAATCGTTAATGGCAGCCCTAGTTGACTGTCGGCGGTAGTCTTTGCGGTGTCACTTCTTGGCCCCGACACAGGCGACAGTCGGCCGGCTTCGTTGCCGCTGGTTGTTTCTAGTTCTCCCGGTGTGTCGCCTGACCCCCCCTGAGGGTAATAAGGGGGGTTGTTCAGGATCTGGCTTGGCCCCCCCATGGTGCATCCTGATCCTATTGGTCACGATGCTCCCAGCGCTGCTGCTGAGGTCTCAAATGAAATTCCTCCACTCACTCACTCCTCCTTCCTGACCCAGCAGGTCTTCATCCATTATACACCTAGATGTCACCTCGTCACCAGAGGATGTGCCTCTTTTTTGTGTGTGTGCTTGTGTTTGCGCGTGTGTGTGTTTGTGCGTGGGTGTGTGTTTGCGTGTGTGTGTTTGCGTGGGTGTGTGTGTGTGTGTTGGGGGGGGGAGGGGGGTAGCCAAACCAACACTGGCCTTTTGATGTCAGATGTCACTGAGCATGTCTTAGCATATCAATCGTTAGAAGAATCGAAGAACCAGATTCTACCACTGACACAGGCAGGCGCGGTCTTTCCTGTGCACAAGTGGTTACGCAACAGTGACACACCTACAACCAACAAACACACACAAACACACACACACACACAGACTAGCTCGTGTTGAAACTGTGAATGAGATTTGAGTGTGTGTGTGTGTGTGTGTGTGTGTGTGTGTGTGTGTGTTCTGCTGTCGTCCCCCTCACCCCACACACACACACACACACACACACACACACACACACAGAGGGGCAGAAAAAGCCCTGTGGACTCCTCTATTCATCTGAAGCACAATGGAACCCCACAGAGGTTTTCTTCCTGTTCCCCTGGCTGCCCCACCCAGCTCCCCCCACGGGGCAGGATAGAGGGGCAGGGGGTACACCCCGTCCCGCCGGCTCAGCCACTCAGCTCCCATCTGCCACCGAAACTCTCTCCCCCCTGCTCCACCCCCGGTCCATCCTCCCTCTCTCTCACTCCACGCTCAACTTTTTCAACTTGATGGGTATTTCAGGACCTGACTGTGTTTTGAACTGAATTAGGAAACTTCCACTCATGATGGAGTTATTATCCCTATCCACCTTATTTCTAGATGCCATGATGCCTTACGTGAAATACGGGTGCTTCTTCCGGTGTAATCCTCCCAGCCCCCTCCCCCCGTTACGTTGCTGACACAGACACAACATACTGTAGCCCGTAGGTCTCCGTGAAGTGAGCAACAATCTCCCACAGTTTGACTTCCGGTTTAGCGATTTTAACCCTAAACCCCCGTTAGCGCATCCAGCTTGGCAAAAATCTCGTCGACAAATATCCAGAGTTGCTCAAAGAACAAGAGAAATAGCGGCTGTGATAGGTAAAAGTATTACATTCCCTCAAATAAGTCGTCAGAGTGTTATTTATTATGACAAGCAACTTTTTTTTCCAGCATCAGAGTTTTAACGAGGAAATGCGCAAGCTGCAACAATCAGTCATGTTCCACCCATAATTATTTTACAGCGGGGCATTCAAAAATAAGGTGGATAGTGTTACTGTTTTTATCCTCCCCTCCTATACCTGTCTACCCACCTTGTCTCTTGTTCTGTCATCTCTATGCTGGTGTCTCTGCCATGCACAGCTGTTTGTACCTGTTCTTTTTATGCATTATAAGGCAACCTTGGGTGTCTTGAAAGGTACCCTCAAATAAAATGTATTATTATCATTATGATTATTATTGTTGTTGTTATTAGGTGTGTTATGTATATTGACGTCACTGGTGAACTAGTTAGTTTGACCTTAGGAGAAATATCTCCTGCAAAACAACTATTTTCTTTATATTTCAAACATCAATAGCTTAGGAAAACACTGTTGCATATTTATCACGGTTTTGACATGAAAGCGCAGAGGTAGACGGGACCATCTGCTATGAGACAAACAAGACGTTTTCTCCGGCATCTGAGAAGACAAAAATTACATAAAATATGTAAATAGCTTTTACGTAACGATAACAACATATTTAAAAAAAAGTTGTTGTTTTTTTAGTGCATGTAGGTATATACCGTTTCGAATTAGCAGCTTGAATAATATCATATTGATTCCTAAATCGTTATTACCCGCGGATTCTAAACACTTTCGGGAATATATTGTCTCCTGCAGAAGAGATTAGAATAATGATCTGTAATTAAAACTATATTAATCTCAAGTCTGCCAATCTCTGCTCCAAACTTTACTAACTCCACTTTGTACGCTTTATCTTGGTGTGGCTCCTCCATCGTCCTGTCGGCTCTGCCCTCCCCTCCTACAGGAGCCGTGCTGTTTGCAGCAGATTTATGAGCCAGTCGAACACGCAGCGTATTGGCAAAGCATTAAACATGTCCGCTCTTAATACTGTGAGCGCTCTCCATCGATAAGAGCCTTAATAAAAACATCCCCCTGCTGGATTTGTGTGTCTCGCGCTTTCACTCTCCGCTCCCCGCCTCCATCTCTTTCTCCCTTTAAACACACTGCTTCTTCAGGGGTCCCACTCTTTTTTAGACATCCTTTCCACAACATCTTCAGAGATGATCTAGCTGGTATGACAAGACAAGGTTTGCACCATGCAATAATATCCTCTCTGTGGAAGTCTGGTTTAAAAGACGTGCGGTCTATTGGCTATATAACTTATCGATCAAATCATCTCACGCATGCATAGAAATTATGACAAGTTGATCCTAGAATAATGATCTGCAGATGTGGCTGTATGACAATGGAATTCATACTTTTAAGATGAGATGTGTTCTTGTGAAAAAAACTTAATAAAAAACTACCGCAGTTACCAGCCAGCAGTCACTAATATTTACATTTGAAGAATAACGTAACTTACATTATTTAAAGTTTCGGTCGCGTAAGTTGTAACGTCATCCAACCTGCATGTGCTACCACCATGTGACGTGGCTTTTGGGGGTGCGTTCACAGGGTTTCCACAATCTAACCGAGATGAGCCTATTCAAAATACTCTCATCCATAAACTACCATTTGAACATTAATATGATGATCTTGAACATTACTTATCCCATTCAGATGGCAATAATAGCCCTTTCAGATGGCAGCTAAAGGAAAATAGGAGAATGTTGAAATAATTTTCCAGGACAACACAAGATTTTCCAGAGACATTTTTGCTATTCCTCTCATTTTCCATGTGTTTTCCGTGACTGTCTGGAAAATTGGTCAACTGTTTTCCAGGTTTTGGGACGTCGTCACGTGTGGGAAACCCTGTCGCCTGCTGCTTTAGTTTTTACCTCATCACTTCCCATCCCCCCCCCCCCCCCTTCCCCATCCTGTGGCCTGTGCCAGAGGCTTAATGACGCTTGAATGCCACTGCTATGGAGTTTTCTCCTCGTTCTCCTCTCATAAAGGATATTTAAAAGCTGCACGTCCCGAGATCCATCTATCTCAATATGTCTCTGTGTGATTTATGCCCCCTTCCATCATCTCCCCTCTTTTTTCCTCCCTATCCACTTTCAGATGGATAGCGTGACCCTGGGTAACCCTTCGTCTCCCTGTTTGCTTCTCACACACCACCTCTGTAACAGCCCTCCAGCTGCAATTGGCACACTTACACCAATAGCCAAGTCTTTTATCTCTCTCCTATAAACGGCCTATTGGTACCCTCAAACTCTCAACTACCCCCCTGTAGCCATCCGGGCATCAGTTATCCGAGCTGAGAGACGACTAGCAGCTGTCCTCCTTACCACTTCTTTTTCCCCCCGGCCCGTCTCTGATGTGATGTCCTGATCGGAGCATCATAAGCACATTTTAAATATTAACAAAGACCACTTTGCACGTATGAATAATACAGCAGAGAGGGGCCAGTGGCTGGCCGGCGATCCCATCCCCTGCCGCGCCTGACGGCCGTAAAAACTAATGCACTGCTGCGGGACAAGAGCACTGACTGGGCCCCCGGCCTGGCCCAGAGAGAGGGCTGCCTGCCTGCCTGCCTGCCTGCCTGACTGTCTGCTGAGCAAGAGCAACCACCTGTCCAAATCTCTGCACAGGCAATAAGACTGCCTCTGTTATGACTAGATGTTTCAGAGACGCCTTAATCTGATCTGACATCTCAATCTGTTGGGCGTCTCTGAAGCCGAGGCGGCTCTGGTGTTTCTGTTTGAACTTGGCTTTGTTGTCACATTCCTTCCTTCTGTTTCATGCATCTTCTGCACTCGACTCTCGGAAAAAAAACGCGCAATTATCCCACTGACCAAACTGTGTGTGGTCGAGAAGACACAAATACTTCAGGAGCGTTTTTTTTTTATTTCTCACAGAGACACTGGTGGTGGAGGGAAGTGATTATTCTTCCTCCACTTCAGTCTTCTTCACAGAGAGTGCACGGTGAGTCAAGAGCATTCCCACACTTCACACAATGAGACGGCACGTCCTGGAAGAGTGTCACTATTCAGCCAGCCCCTCCATGGGAGTGTCTGACACGTTACGCTGCCTAACTCGGAAACACTCCGCTACCCCTCAGCAGCCTCGCTCGCCTCCTGTCTCGACCTCCCAGTCGGGATCCTCAACCCCACCCCACCCCTCCCCCAGCCAGGACTTTGCCGGGCACCCGGTAATTTTAATCCTGATCCTCCCATCACAAACTGCGCAAACACACACTCTCCGTATGTCGGTTTTTCCTAACTCTGATGTAGTCATTAATAACAAGCATGCACAGAGAGAAGACTCAGAGAAGCAGTGGCCGGCGCGGTAGTTACTCCAGACAAGTGTTCCTGGCAGTCTGGGTAATTAATGTGTATGTCAACACAGAGGGAGAGGAGCACCATAGCAGAAATGTGAGCTCAGCACATCCACAACACAGGCAGGGACAGAGACAGGAGGGCTGGGGAGGGGAGAGGAGAGGAGAGGAGAGGAGAGGGGGGACAGAGACAGGAGGGCTGGGGAGGGGAGAGGAGAGGAGAGGGGGGACAGAGGAAAGGTATACTCATAATGGGAGAGAAGATAAATGCAATCTGTCGGCCCCATCATGCATTCCCTAAATATATCTCTGGCTTCCTCTCTACCCAGACAGAAAACTTTACTGGGGCACACTGAGCTATTGTCCCCTGGCGTCCCCTCCTCTCCTCTCCTCTCCTCTCCCCTCCTCTCCTCTCCTGTCCTCTCCTCTCCTCTCCTCTCCTCTCCCCTCC
The DNA here is from genome assembly GCF_964638095.1 of Poromitra crassiceps. NCBI lineage: Eukaryota > Metazoa > Chordata > Actinopteri > Beryciformes > Melamphaidae > Poromitra > Poromitra crassiceps. The sequence continues at coordinate 10,508,594 of NC_139647.1, read as the reverse complement.
TCTCCTCTCCCCTCCTCTCATGTCCTCTCCTCTCCTCTCCTCTCATGTCCTCTCCTCTCCTCTCCTCTCCCCTCCTCTCCTCTCCTCTCCTCTCCCCTCCTCTCATGTCCCCTCCTCTCCTCTCCTCTCATGTCCTCTCCTCTCCTCTCCTCTCAGTCCCCGCCCTGCTCCCCTAACAGGACCTCAATGCAATCCTCCACTGTTGATTTCCAATGTCCCTCATTTCTCATGCTCTCAAGGATTTCGGAACGGTCCACAATTTTAATAAACATAAGCTGCTTTTCTGCTCCACCTGTGTCCAGAGAGCACACACGCACGCACGCACGCGCACACACACACACACACACACACACACACACACATACACACACACACCTTGGGCGGTACCGATACGAGTTCTTATTGGAATTCAAAGAAATGCCCACAGATCTGGACCCCCCCAACCCCCCCCCCCCCTCCCCCCTCCTCCCAGATTATCTTCATAAAAACATGAATCAGCTCAGCAGAGTGTAAGATGTATTTGTTGGAGTGGCCTTTCAGTAAAGCTCATGTAGACCATGTAGTTATTGTTGTCCCCCCCCCCCACACACACACACTGTAAACCAAACTTAATCCACCAACCTTCAGATTTCTGCCTTGTGGCCTATTGCAATGTGATTTGGCAAAGGGAGGGGAGGGTGTATGTCCAGGTTGAACTACCACTGGCCCACACACCATAGGAAATAATCATCGTTATTCTAACGCAGCAGCACTGGAGCCTCCATTGCTGCTCCAGTTTGGAGACGTGTGCACTGTGCAGTGTGTGACCTTGGTATCCAGGTCCACCTGGCACATCTGCTCACCAACAGATTGCTTTGGCCTGTGTGCCAGCAGGTGATATCATCTCAGTGTGCTGCTGCATTCAGGGCGGAAACGTTGAGTCTTTGATGGCATTACCCCCCCCCCCCCACACACACACACACACACACACACACACACACCACCACACAATCCAATGATAAAGAAAAGTCTGGTGGTCAAAGCCTGCAATGTTGTTGAGGCAGGCTCAGCAGATTGCAATCCAAATACTACTGTGGCAAAATGGTATAAAGTAGTCTATGAGCAATACTACAACCAAGACTAAAAACAATTGTCACTATATGATTCATCTAACTAAAAAAAAACATAGCCTAGTTCTCTTCCCCTGGGCAAAAGGCTTTGCTTTTTCTTTTAGGAGGCCAGAAACGCACCGAGCAAAACGTTAATTACTCCCTGCGCACTGGGGGGTGCTGCTTTTCCGCTCCAAGTAGAATAAAAGGGGAGCTCAAAGCGGTCTACTGTACATCTGAGGACTTTCCGGTGGCTGTAAAGTGCCTGGTCCAGTGGTCAGTAACAGACTATCCCAGACCCTCTGCTGTAAAGGCTACCATTCAATAGAATAGACACATTTTTCATTCTTTCACATGGAAAAATTGCATTGCATCACCTTGCGTTTGGTCAGTTTTGGTGAATAGAAAGTCTACTCCTTTCCTTCGCTCTCGGTGTCTGGTGCGCGTGTGCGCGTGTTTGTGTGTTTTATCAAATGTCTCAGTCACGGCACATTAAACAATATTTTACAAAAAACTACAAATCCCAACTTATATCTGTCGTTGCAAGCTTACCAGTGGCAGACGCCGCGGCATGTCCCCCGACCAGAAGGAGAAGCAACAGAGGGCAGAGACGTTGGTCACGCTGCATCCGAACAGAGAGCATCTTTTCCGGCTATGCCGCTGCGAAATGTCCCGTGGTAACCTTATGGTGCTCTTGACGCACCGAGTGGCGTTTCTCCAACAGAGTCTTGGCCTCTGAAAAAAATTCGCAGAGCCGTAGAAAACAAGTTGAATACAAACGAGTCCATTAATTGGTGTTTGGTGCCGGTAAATAGTTGACACTTTTTGGTTGTGTGCAAAAAAAAAACAAGCTGGCTGAAACACCTCCGCGTGACCGCGACTCCTTGCCCCCAAAAGCCAATTTCTGAGAATAATGGATGCGTAATTTCCGTCCGTGCGTCAAAGTTTTAAGAGGCCTGGGAATATTTATCACACCGATGGAAAAGAAAGAAACAATTTGACGGGAATATTCCCGGGAGATATCATTTCCAGCTCCGCCTGTGCCCGGATGGACGCGGCGCCATACGCGCGCAGAGGTGCCCCCAAAGTCACCAAAAAGTTTGGCGCATCATTGCCCTGGATGTAGCCCGATTCCCAGCCAAACGAAACTTGGTTTGCGACCATCCAAAAAAATAAGTACCAAGGGAAGAAGCTGCTGTCAGTTCGCCGTGTGCGCTGCAGACTGTCTGGACTCCTGTGGGCTCCTGGGTGTCTTGTCCTCCTGTCCCCTTCCGCAAGGTGTAAACAAGAACACGGGGATCAACATGGAGCACAATGCCAGCCTCCGGACTACCAGTCCCCGCCCGACCAATCATAGAGCATCCTGCTCCTCACAGAGTGAAGGGCTGAACAAGTGAAGGAGGTAAACTAGTGGAGTGCTGCGCGGAGAGGAGAGGAGGAGAGAGATGGGAGGGAGAGAAGGAAAACACGGACGAGCGCAGCGCGCAGCCTCGCTCTGGATTCATCAAGGCTGAGGCAAGGTGTGTTATTATTATTCAGAGACAAGTGAGGCTGATTGATCGAGTGTGTTGTGTGTTTCTCTTTATTCTTTATTGAATCTATCTATCTATCATCTTAATCTATCTATCTATCTATCTATCTATCAATCATCTATTTTTTCTTAGATGTTAAATTTAAGCCTATAAATATAGCCTATCCAATAATAACTCACTAGACAAATCCTCTATCTGCTCCTCCAGTCCTGCTCTTATTGTAATATGGATATATGTATATAGCCGTCTTGAGTATAAAGAAGTCCAGCAGCATAAGTCTTTTTTACGAGAGCATATTATTTGCTATCAGCCTCCTCTGGCGCACACACACACCTGACTCCTGACACAGTTAAGTACTCCTGGTGGCCACAAGAGAGCACAATTTCACAAACGAGCCTATTTCCATTGGAGGGACCGAAACGGGCTGGGCTGGGTCGTCTGCAGGCAGCCCCCCTTTACATTTAAACAAATGCCCTGCCCGAGTGGTGACAGCAGGGCGACAATCACTCTGATTGGTGAGGGATGGACCACAAGTGCATTGAGGGGAGGTGAACACTGCTTTGCCTACTACTATAGGCTACTATACTGTATATTTTGTGTCTAAAAGGTGCAAGTAAAACATTACTGAGGGTTTCCAACTTCCAATCCATTTTGGTGATCCGCGGTGTCAGGGCCCTCATTAATCTTTTGTTTGCACCTGTGTTACTTCCTGCCTTTTAGACACACTTAATTGGGTGGGAAGTGAAAAGATCATATTGCTCATGCTTACTCATCACAATAAAAGCAGATGATTTTTGTGATCTTTGCACACTGGCAACCAAAGTTACATTTAAAGTGGTAATTATTATTATTATTATTATTATTATTATTATTATTATTATTATTATTATTATTATTATTATTTCCAGCATCTTTGTTGCCAAGCGCTCATTGCTGTGGTGTTTCTGCACCGCTCTTCACAGACACCACCTGTCAATCATACTGTCTATAGAGTGGGAGTCTGTCTTTGGATTTTCTGTTGATGCAAGTTTGAGTTTCTGTGTCACTTTTTTCTTTGTCTCTTCAACCATGCTGGCTGCTCCTGTTACATAACTACCCTCTTCCAGACACACCAGGAGAGCAGATGTAATGAACTGGGTATAGGTTGAATAGATATGTTAGATTGTTAGATTTTCTTCTATATCAGACACAGGTTTTCATTCCTACCTGACATGTTTCGACGGCAATACTTCCGTCTTCATCAGAGGTGTCACTAGATCTGCAAACAACATCAGCTGTTTAAGACACGTCACACACCATCTACTGACACCTCTGATGAAGACAGAAGTATTGACATCGAAACATGTCAGGTAGGAATGAAAACCTATGTCTGATATAGAAGAAAATCTAACGATCTAAGTAAAGTAGGCTATAGACAGGGCTGGACTGCAATGTAATTCTACCGGTGCAATGGCCGGTGGGCCGCTCGCTAGTGGGCCGGTCAGGTTGGTGAAAAAGTATGTATTATGTATTTGAAAAAAATAATAAAAAAAAAATGTTTTTTTTTTTTGGGGGGGGGGAACTGAAATGTACCCAGGCCCGGGCCCGTGTGGCCCGGGCGGTTCCGCGACCCATGATTACACCTAAAACCCCTAGACCGGGTCATAACATGTGGCTTTATAAGTAAATCCCCAACCCATGCGAGCGTGAGCGAAGCGAGCGCGAGCTCGAAAAATTGGGCCGATTCGAAATTGTGGGCCTGTCTGACACATGGCAGGTAGCTTTTTTGGTCCCAGTCCAGCCCTGGCTATAGACACTATGAACCTCTTTGGAATAGATATGTTATATCGGTCAGTAATAGAGAACAGCAAAAAGTGCATAATTATGTATATGAAAGTGTGTGTGTGTATGCCATTCCCACACATTGCTTTTTTTAATAGGCTGTATCACTATCTAGCTCAGTTTAGAAGTCAATGTTTCTGCATACTGTATGTCATGAGATGGTCAGTGAGAATAGGGTTTGACGTAGCTCGACATGGTTTGGATTCTGATCAATAGCACTTAGTGTTAAATGCTTAAGAGTAAAATACAATCCTTTAAGAGTAAAACCAGGTATAAAGCCCAGATTTTAAACACAGGGTGTGAGAGAGAGAGAGAGAAAGTGCTGAGAGAAAGCAAAGGGGTGCTATTGAGCCTAAAGCTAGAGCCTTTTCTACGATCTGACAGGATCTGGCAACAGGATCTGGCAGCAGAGCAGCATTGCTGTACTTTGCTCAAATCCAACTTCAAAGGTCATAATCCATCTGGACAAGTGATGACTCCCGGGTTCCTCCGTTCTCCAATGACAATTATCCTGTTTCCTGGAGCACATCACAATATGCTCAGGCTTATTTATTTATTCTCCAAGTCTTTATTGTGACTTGTGAGGGAGCGTGGGCGAGCGAGGAAGAGAGTGACAGGGACGGGGACAGAGAGAGAGAGAGAGAGAGAGAGAGAGAGAGAGAGACGCTGAGGGAGACGGTGCTGTGAGCGAGCGAGGGAGGCTATGCGTGAAATGAAGCGCTCAGGTTATGTTTGAGACGTCTCTTTGCCTTCTGGAGCTGCAAATGTCTTTTCTGTTTACATGTTGTCGTTTCTGTGTGTGTTTCTGTACCTGTCATGCTGCCAGCCTGTTCTCTCTTCTGATCAACTATACCGGCTCAGCTTCACGAGTGCATATTCATACACAACGATACATCATTCGTATAGGGATGCGCGATATATCGGCAATGGGTATCGGCCGATGTTAGTCATTTTTTCATCGGGATTGGTCCGATGAGCAAAATAACAATGTTAATATCGTTTATCGGTACCATCCAATATTTTCATATTGAGAAGAAACAGTGTAGTGAGATTTATGGGCTTTTCCAAATGTTTTGGAAATAATGAAAGAAAGACAAGTCTTTGTACAACATTTGATTATCATATAAACTAGTTTTTATACCGATCATATTGACATCGGTAAATATTGGTTATCTGCCATAACACCAATGTTAATATTGGTAATATCGGTATTGGCCAAAATGTTCATATCGGTGCATCCCTATAATAATCCTCAATCATTTGTAGTCAACTCAACAGTGTAATTTCTCAGAAGTGATCGTTTTGAGGGGAAACGTTTGTATAATTGTATCTTTTTTAATGAAATAGCTGCATTATTAAGACTTGCTGCTACCAGTTGTTAGAATTGGCGGAGCCTGCGGGGAAAGAGTGCCTATCGCTACCTATCGTAGCGGAGGCAACATGATTCCATCAAAAATGGATTTCCCACCCGTGCTTGTATACTGGGACAATACAGTAGTCAGAGTAAATAGCCTAATCAAGCTATAACCCTAGCTCGACTTACTGTGCATGTAAACGTACTGACTGTGTGTACGGCGCTCCTTCCACACAGTCAGTAGTCGTCTCTCTGTGACTATCTTTGGTGACATGTGTCCTACCTTGATGAGGTCACACAGGATGTTGCCACCCTCTGTAGCAACAGCATGCTCTAATTCGACAGTTTGCCCTCTCCTCCCTCTCCTCTCTCTCTCCAGCACAGTCATTTACCACACGATGACAACGTTGAACTTGCCATAAGTTACGATTTTGCTCTGCCATGTGTGAAGACTAATTGAAGATCTAAGTCAAGGGCAGCCGATGGGAAAGTGGAGAGAGAGAGACGCTGGGAGAGAAGCAGCGAGAGCTATAATAATCGAGTGGGATGGAATCCATACGCAGCAGCAGCACACCATACAGAGGCAGAGACAATGGAGGAAGCTAGGGTTATTATTAAAGAGCATAATAGCCTAGCCGCAGAGGCCTGTTTAGCCCGGCTGACACCCCTCCGCTTTGTGTTGCGGTCTTGACATAAAAAGAATCAAAGCGCGGCTATCTCTGTAAAACAGAGGGGGGGGGGGGGGGGGGGGGTCTAAAAATAGGGATGGCATGCTCTAGAAGTTGCCGTTGGAGATAATTGAATATTATTTTCAGGAATGATTAAGTTGACCTATCCAGTAGACTAATTATTTCTCGCAGGCCAGAGAGGAGAACTTGTTTAATAGGTTTTGGTAGCAGTGAATAAGGCAAATAAGGCGGGCCAATCTGCATGCAGGCTTTTTTCTGCTGACCAAGAAAACATCGCACCCGTTGGAAAAAAAAAAAGAATAATATGATGGTTAGTTTTAGCCCGGGGGGTGATCGCAGATGGTTATTGCAGCGGTGTCCTTCTCTGTCAATGTCTTCAGACGTGCTTAGGGGGTGTTGTGAAGCTGTACATGCTTTACTCACAACATACTCATTAACTATCCAATATACGATGATACATTATGTGCTAGATTGGTTATGCTTGAGAGTGTTGGTGTGTGTGTGTGTGTGTGTGTGCGTGTGTGAGAGAGAGAGAGAGAGAGAGGGTGTGTGTGTGTGTGTGGTTGAGTGTGGGTATGTGTGGTGTGTGTAAGAGAGAGAGTGTGTGTGTGTGTGTGTGTGTGTGTGTGTGAGGTGAGAGAGAGAGAGAGAATGTGTTTGCGTGTGGGTATGTGTGGTGTGAGAGAGAGAGACAGTGTGTGTGTGTGTGTGTGTGTGTGTGTGTGTGTGTGTGTGTGTGTGTGTGTGTGTATGTGTGTGTGTGTGTGTGTGTGTGTGTGTGTGTGTGTGTGTGTGTGTGTGTGTGTGTGTGTGTGTGTGTGTGTGTGTGTGAGGTGAGAGAGAGAATGTGTTTGAATGTGGGTGTGTGGTGAGAGAGAGACAGTGTGTGTGTGTGTGTGTGTGTGTGTGTGTGTGTGTGAGAGAGAGAGAGAGAGAGAGAGAGAGAGTGTCCCTGTCAGTGTGCATTGACTTCACCTGTCCTCCACCGTTGTAATCCCTGGGTACACCTGGGCCTTTGGGCTTCAGGGCTTTTAGCAGATTGCATGTGTCAGACTTAGGACAATTACACTGATTGTTGCCCTAGAAACTCTGCTCTGCCTCTGCTTCTGGGAGAAAAAGTTCATAAAATTAAAGGTGACAGAACAACGTGGAAAATGTGAGAATCGTGTCCGCAAGCTGCTTCTAGCACATCTAACAACAACACTACATATGGAAACAGCGCCTCAGCAAACAAATAACACAGTTATTTTCATCTACATAAAGGTCAGCTCCTTTTACTGCCTGATGACTTCAGAACTTTTCGAAATGAGTTGATCTAAACCTGGGAGACGGAGAAGCAGATCGAAATGTCTAGCTGTTCTCTCATCTTCATGTCAATCCATAAAAATGAGAGACCCAAACATTAGACAGTGATCGATTTACTTTCTCTGTTGGATCTACCTGCATATCCAAAATATATTTGTTGATATACAGAAAAGACGATAAGCTTCAAAGTTCCTCGGAGCTGCTTTAAAGTCAAAGTTCACCCAAAAATGAAAATTCTGTCATCATCATGTCACATTTGTTAGTCCATATTAGAGATGCAACGCTTAGTCGATTCATCGATTAGTCGATCAACATACAATTAATCACCAACTATTTTGTATAATTGATTAATTGGTTAGACAAATCTTTAAGAAAAAACACAAACATTGTCATTCCAGCCTCTCCTTAAATGTGAATATTTTCTGGTTTCTGTAGTGTTCTATGGCAGTAAACTGATTATCTTTGGGTTGTGGGCTGTTGGTCAGGACAAAAGAGGACATTTGACAATGTAAAAAAAAAAGAAAAAGTGATTGACATGTTTCACAATTTTGTGACACTTTTAGCCTATAGCTCAAACGACTAATCAGTTAGTGGAGAAAATAATCGACAGATTAATTGATAATGAAAATAATCGTTAGTTGCAGCCCTAGTCCATATAACACACAGGGAGGTTGTGCAGCACAAGTTCGTATAGCAGCCTTCTCCAAAACACCTGAAGTCAATGGGGACCCCTGTTCTTTAGAGTTCCAAAACTAAAATAGCCAATCACACTGTGAATAGAAAGACAGTCTGCTCGTTGCAAAACAATCAGCTTAAGATTTGCAGTAACTTTGTTTGGGCGGTGAACTATTCCTTTAATCTTATTATCTAATGGCCACGATCAGATCGAGCTCTCAGCCATTATGGAGGCATCGGTGACGTTCCATAGAGGTCTGTGGAGCAGCATGACGATCATTTGTGCAGAATATTTGGGAAAGAGCATGGAAGGAGATATGAGCCGACCAAGGAGATGACACTTCAAATCCACACTATGCTACTGAAGGGACGTAGCCGAGGGATCCTGCAGTCTGTGCCAAGCCACTGATGTGCAATGAAAGGCAGGAATTGTTGGGAGATGAAAGTTAGTGCTACATCTAACTAGCTGGAGATCCACTGGGTCCGTCCATTTAGACATTATAATTGTCGTGTCGAGAGACAAACGGGCAAAAAGGTGTTTCAAAGGAGTGTTATACAGTACTGTACGTGTGGGTAAGAAACAGAGAGGAGAGACGTACGTGGTGCGTGGTGGTGAGAGAGACGACTGTGTGTGAACACTAATTAAACATAACATCTGTTGGTATAGGAGACTTACTGGAAGCTATTAGAAAACCATAATGTCACCGGTATCTCATATCAAATAAAAAATGTTCCGCTTATTGATCAGAGGGAAAAAAACATCATCATAATCCCACACACTGATTTGTGCTTCCACAGCATGCGAGGTGTTTCGACACCACTCTGGGCGTTGTCAGGTATAATGTCTCAGTTTATTAGTCCGGATATGAACTATAAACCCAAATTTTCTTTATGATAAGGGGCACGGGGGTGTTGTTGAGTGATAATATTTCATTAGGGAAGGATTAGTAGACACACTCCATACGGTGATATTGGCTCCTCAGCACTTTGGCTTATATATGCTGTGAGTCCAGGCTTGTTTTTTTATGGTAGCGTGGGGGGCTTCAGGACACTGTACAGTAAGTCAGTGTTTCATCTTTGCACATTATGGCTTCAATTCTGTCGGGGGCTTGTGTGTGCGTGTGCGTGTGTGTGTGTGTTTATGTGCGGAGATTGACGACCACTGGCGTTAAGAAATGCCAGCGACTAGCGTTTTACACAAACAACTCGGAGCTTTGTGACGAGGCGGGGGGGGGGAAACGCCTGGGGGGCGGGAACACGACTTTTCGCTGTCCTCTGTTACTCCCTCAATCCCTCCCTCTCTTCATCATCCATCGCTGCTGTTCACCTGTGCCACCTCACTAATGATCGCTCAGCGGCTGCGAGTCTACCATGCATCACTTACCATGAGCTCCGGAGAGAGAGAGAGAGAGAGAGGGAAGAGAAAAGGAGGTGAAGAGAGATATTCTCTGTGTATGCAGGCAGGAGAGGAGAGACTGGAAGAGAGAGAGAGAGAGACAATGATGTCCTGAGAATTACGGAGAGGAGTTGACGGAGGTGCGAGACAGTGAGAGAGAAGCGTGTGCTGCTACAAAGGCGAGCGTATAGGGAGAAGGTGAGAATGAGCTGGAGGGGACCTCCAGGCCCATTTTATTAATCACGGCCTTGATCTGGCCTGGGAAACGCTGACAGCTCCTGGATGGAAATAAGACTCCAGGAGTTTGCAGCCACTGCACTCTTCCACCTATCCGAGAATGGGTTGAGAGACTGAGGAGCAACTCAACAAAAATATTCCCCAAGAGCAAAATAACTCTCTTAGTGGGACGCTGTATGTGTGTGTGTGTGTGTGTGTGTGTGTGTGTGTGTGAGAGATTTACATAATTATATAACCAGATTGTTGTCATTGAGACAAAGCAGCTATACCGGGCCAAACCAATTCGAGTTGCCTAATTTGGTGTAGCTCGCCTGCAAGACTGTGATACTCCGCGCATGACAACACAGCAATTGGGTTTACAGAGGAATTACATGATTTCGACAAGTCGGAACATTTTGATGTGAAAATTCCACTCCATTCTAGGCATAAAGACATAGAAAAGTTCACTAAGAGAGTGAGTGACAGTTTCTTCACATTCCTGGCGTGCTGATGGACACTGTTATTAAGTGCCCCGACTAGACAGTCAATCAGGTTGATAATAATAGGTTGGATTCCTCCAGGCAGAGGATGGCTAACACACAGGAGCTGACCTCACAGTGCAGCCAGCCAGCGGTCATATTAGCCTATAAAAAGCTCAGGTGTGGGTGTGCTCTGTTTGCCAGGACATGCTCTCCCATCACACCAGTATCACCTCATTCCTGGAGGTGGGCGCCGACGCGAGACTGGGGGAGATGAGGAGGGGAGCAGCTAGCCAATGACGCGAGGCAGGGGGAGATGAGGGGAGGAGCAGCTAGCCAAAGACGCGAGGCTGGGGGAGATGAGGAGGGGAGCAGCTAGCCAATGACGCGAGGCAGGGGGAGATGAGGGGAGGAGCAGCTAGCCAAAGACGCGAGGCTGGGGGAGATGAGGAGGGGTAGCTAGTCAACATGAGGCTGGGGGAGATGAGGAGGGGTAGCTACCCAACGAGAGGCTGGGGGAGATGAGGAGGAGCAGCTAGCCAACATGAGGCTGGGGGAGATGGGGAGGAGCAGCTAGCCAACATGAGGCTGGGGGAGATGAGGAGGAGCAGCTAGCCAACGAGAGGCTGGGGGAGATGGGGAGGAGCAGCTAGCCAACGTGAGGCTGGGGGAGATGAGGAGGAGCAGCTAGCCAACGAGAGGCTGGGGGAGATGGGGAGGAGCAGCTAGCCAACGAGAGGCTGGGGGAGATGGGGAGGAGCAGCTAGCCAACGTGAGGCTGGGGGAGATGAGGAGGAGCAGCTAGCCAACGAGAGGCTGGGGGAGATGGGGAGGAGCAGCTAGCCAACGAGAGGCTGGGGGAGATGGGGAGGAGCAGCTAGCCAACGAGAGGCTGGGGGAGATGGGGAGGAGCAGCTAGCCAACGAGAGGCTGGGGGAGATGGGGAGGAGCAGCTAGCCAACGAGAGGCTGGGGGAGATGGGGAGGAGCAGCTAGCCAACGAGAGGCTGGGGGAGATGAGGAGGAGCAGCTAGCCAACATGAGGCTGGGGGAGATGGGGAGGAGCAGCTAGCCAACGAGAGGCTGGGGGAGATGAGGAGGAGCAGCTAGCCAACGAGAGGCTGGGGGAGATGAGGAGGAGCAGCTAGCCAACATGAGGCTGGGGGAGATGGGGAGGAGCAGCTAGCCAACATGAGGCTGGGGGAGATGAGGAGGAGCAGCTAGCCAACGAGAGGCTGGGGGAGATGAGGAGGAGCAGCTAGCCAACGAGAGGCTGGGGGAGATGAGGAGGAGCAGCTAGCCAACATGAGGCTGGGGGAGATGGGGAGGAGCAGCTAGCCAACGTGAGGCTGGGGGAGATGGGGAGGAGCAGCTAGCCAGGAAGAGATAAGCAAAGGAGGCGACACGGGCAGAAGAAAAAGAAGAAGAAACGGTGTCAGGTTCTCAGGGCTGAATGACTGTGCATAACATCTTTTCAGGGGCATATTATGATTGCACTCGACAAGGATAATTCATGCCATAGCTGTTATGAGATGAAATTGAATATTGACCCCGCTCCTTTGACAATAGAAGTTCTGCATGAGGATAATACTGGCTAGTCTGAGCACAGTGGCCTTCTCACAAATTGCATTGGACATCTGTGAACGGGTATAATCAATGTATTGGCGGTTGGGAGCGAGGTTGTGAGAGTAAGCAGAGGCTAACATAATTATGAGTTCATCTTGTTTCCAGGTAGCACGGAGGTCTCTTTGCCTCTGACCCTTTTTTGCTCTGGCAGTTGAGGTACTTTCTCTTTTCAACGAATGCAAATCTCCCTGCGGTTGTTAGTCAAATCCATACAAAGCAGTCAGTTGAGGTCGACTCCACACGAGTGTCGACTCTTATGCAGGGGGAGATTATGCGGCATGGAATGAGCATGTGCATATTGTCATAATGAAAAGTTATATGTAATAAGCACGCACGGGAGAAACCATCGACGCAGAGCAGTTTCAGTCACGTATGCCAAACCCCATTTATGAAATATCACTCTATTGTACAGCTTTATTTTTAGAGGACTTAAATGGCAAAGGGACAAAAAAGCAGACCATTAAAAAAAAAAAGGATGCAGACCACATCGTGTAGATAGCAGAATATAATAGTAGAATTCTATTGACTAAATATCAAAATGAAAGTTTGATATATGAGCCACTTTCTAATAAAGTCCCCCGGAGATAATGATGCTGAGAGGAGCAGGAACTGTAAGAAAGGGGTGTATGATATATTATCTCACTAAGTCATCCATCTGAAAATAGATCCTAAAATCTTACTTTCTTCTGTCTTGTTAAAGGAACACTCCGCCCATTTTCAACCAGCTTTGTATCATTAGAACATCAGTAGTATATCAGAAAACTGTCTGATATAAAAAAAAGTATGTAAAAAGTCTGTCATTTAATTTGACAGTTATTGAGTGTTAAAGTGTGGACCAGTGACATCACTGGTCCACATTAACTCAAATTAATAACTCATTAACTCAAATCAACTCTCAATAACTGTCAAACTATTCATCATTCATCTAGTTTGACAATTATTGAGAGTTGATTTGAGTTAATGAGTTATTAATTTGAGTTAGTGTGGACCAGTGATGTCACTGGTCCACACTTTAACACTCAATAACTGTCAAATTAAATGACAGACTTCAAAACCGTTTACAGTTTTCTGATATACTACTGATGTTCTAATGATACAAAGCTGGTTGAAAATGGGCAGAGTGTTCCTTTAAGTAGAGCCACTTCGCCTCGAAAGCAGCAGTGTGGGAGAGACAGACAGAGAAGCAATGGGTGCCACTGCAGCAGGTTCTTCTAACCTGCGGTGGGATTGATGAGCGAGTATCAGCGGCGTACAGGAGGGGTTGGAAGAGAGAGAGGGACATCCGATGCCAGAGACACACACCTGCTCCTCTCGTCCTCTAAACCGCCGCCCGAGTCAGACCATGATCAATGTTATTTGGGCAGTAATTCTGTTTCGGCCTCCGATTCGCTGACCTCCTTCGCAGTGCAGTGCTACCTGACGGAGTTCCACGGTGCCGCTACCCGAGGAAGAAAGCCCGTGATGCATTCAAGAGAGGCGAGGGCCTGAAGTTGATACTAGGGTTGCACGATATTGGTTTTTTCGCCGATATCCAATATGCCGATATTTTCCAACTGCCGATTGCAATACAGATACAGTATATGCGCACATTTCCCCCCCCCCCCCCACCTAATTTTGGAGAACATTAATGGCCCTAGCGTAGGAGGCATTTGCGGTAGCGTTTGCGTCTGCGCTGGCTCTCTTTCCTGTCGCTCCACTCGTCACCAAAGGAAGAAATATTATAATAATTAACAAACTCAAGGTTGTGTAAAAAAGTAGAATTCAGGTTGTTTTTTTTTACAACCTGGACCTTATTTCCATCTTTAAATATGGTAAATGGTAAATGGCCTGCATTTATATAGCGCTTTTATCCAAAGCGCTTTACAGTCAGTAGGTACATTCACCCATTCACACACCGATGGTGGCAGCTACCACGCAGGGTGCACCAACGGGAGCAATTTGGGGTTCAGTATCTTGCCCAAGGACACTTCGACATGCAGACTGGAGGAGCCGGGAATCGAACTACCGACCTCTTTTATCCAAAGCGATTAGTGGACGACCCGCTCTACCTCCTGGGCTACAGCCGCCCCTATAAATATGATTTTTAAGACACCTGAGAAGTTCGGTTTGATTAGCATCAGCAGAAATGATAATCAATTTTGATTGCTAGCTAAAAACGAGGAATACGGGTCATGTGAAATGCTTATATTTACATCTTGTAAATACCTTATTTTCCAATGCAGCAGCTCATATCCTTATTATATCATAGAGGCAACGAGGAAATTAACGATGTATTAGCAGTGGTTACCGTGTTAGCCTACATAACGGCTACAGAGCAAGTCACGCAGACGTTCTTCTTCTCTTCCACCGTATTACCAAACAGAAGAAGAAGAAGAAGCACATGCGGGGCAGGTCATAGTTGACTTGCAGCTTGATGCTAATCAAACCGAACTTCTCAGGGTGACTTAAAAATCCTATTTAAAGCTGGAAATAAGGTGCAGCTTGTAAAAAAAAAAAACAGAATTCTCCTTTAAGTATTTCGTTAAGCATTTGGGCATAATTAAAGCGTCATTTTATCGACCCGTCATATCGGCAGAAATATTCGGGCCGATACCGATATTTAATTTTAGAGCCTTTATCGGCCGATACTGGTGTCGTACCGATGTCATCATGCATCCTAGTTGATAGATCAGCCTCGCAGGCCTTCTGCTGTCAAATAGCCTGTGTACAGGCTTTAGTGCGGCTCCTTCCAGAAGAGACAAAGGAACAGTCGTAACATCTAACCCCTCGGTAGTGAGCGTGCTCCCGGGCTCCCACGTTCCCTTTGGAGGGAGCGCGGAGCCTTTCATCTCTCCCCTCTTCCCTAGTATCCGTCCTCTCATCTCTCTGTTTTATGTTCTGCTTCCTGAGCAAGGCTCAAGCACTGGGGACCAGTTTAAATACTGGAGGTTCCCACCGCAGCGCTCCGATGAACTAGAGCATATAGCTCAGACATTAAAAGCGCCGGGATTCGCTCGTTTTCCCTTTTTCGGGTTGTTACACATACGTTTATATTGAATATTCGCCCCCCTTTTGACGGAATCATATAAATGGAAGCATTGTTTCACTGGATGTTAAGCTTATGAATTAAAGAAGAGGTTTAGGCCCGGCACAGAGTACTGGACCGCTGTAAAAGGACACAAATGGTCAAAGCTAGAACTTGATATTCCAGCACTATGTGATGCATCTTTCCCCAATACACCGATGTCCCAATCAATAAGACGAGGAAGAAAAAAAACAAAACGAATGAAAGGAAGCTAGGAGGTTGCACCTGGGTCGATAGACTTGCAGGTGATTGAAGCGAAATGGGAGCCCTGTTGTGCTTTGTGCGCGAGTGTGTGTGTGTGTGTGTGTGTCTGTGTGTAGAGTGTGCGTTCTTGCGGTCGTGCTGAAGACCGTTGCATGGATGTATGTGTGTATTGAGAAGGTAACGGCCCTTTCTTGTGGTATATCTTGTAGCTACTCATCTCTGGTTTGGTATCGACTCTCTGAGTATTCCACAGGAAGGAGAGTTGAGGAGAACAGGCAGGGCTCTTTTCTAGTGCAGACAGACCTTAAAGTCCGTCAATAAAACAGAAAAGGGAGACCACTGAAGAGCAGCAGGGAAAGACAAAACCCTGAAGGGATTCAAAGTACCTTTAACAATAAAGGCAATAGCGAAAATCCACTTTTGAATGGTACTGCAAATGTGTTCCGATGTGAAGCACGTGCTCGGTCCTTTCATTATTAATTGGACGCCACCATAATAATCTTGTGCTTCTACAAATACAATTATATGGATTAGATAAGGAGACATAATCTGCTGTTCAATCCTCATTACTATGGTGATTAATCCACACTGATTACCTCATTTTAATTAACATAATGAGAGCCTCACAATACTCTTCCTGCCAACAGTGAGTGTGATATTTAGGTGTATTGTGCATGTGTAGTCTATACCCCCCGTTTGTTGTGCATGTTGGCGTAGGCTTCGTTTGAACATGGGGGGGGGGGGGGGGGGGGCATTAAGGGGGGGTCTGGGGTACCCCTTCCTGGAAGCTTTGAGTGTCAAACACTTCATTTTTCTATGCACAAATTTCTGCCTTTTCGGCATAAGTTTAGGATGGCAATGTCTTTATTTGTGTAAAGGAAAACACAAAATTCAGGCACTTTGCAGGTATCAATTGAAAATATAATGGAATATAGTGCAGTAAGGCTCTCAGGCATTCTGTAGGCTAATTGCTTTCAAATATTAATTCTCCTGTAGATCAAACTTTCTTATAAGATCATCCCCGCTGAGTCATCACACACACACATATAGGCATGATTTACTTTTGTTTGGGGAAGTAATTAAATGTGCATGTGACCTTAACTTCCAAACTTTCCTTAATGGCCTCAACATGTTTTCTAATCTCAGATTGCAACAAAATGCCTCATGTTCATGTTGAAAACATCTATTATTTGATGCTGTCATATGCATTTTAATATGTAAATAAATTCCAATTGATGAAATTCAAACTCAAATGTCCCCCACTGTCAACAAATCACATGCTGTCATTCTTTTCACTGTCTTTGGACAGTTCTACGCAGCTAATGCTGGATTAGCTTGTCTGCTGCTTTCTTAGCCAGCTATAGCAAGTTTTATATGCAGGCAACAGTGTCTGTCTGTGAGTGAGCAGAATTGTGTTCGGCCACAGCTATGCCATTTTACGTGCGATCTGGCTGAATCTTCCAGGAAGTGTAAAGAGCACCCCTGCGGGAGACCTGACAGAATTGAATTTGAATTAGGTCAGTAAGGCAAAAATGCCTCAACACATGTTCAGCACCATGGAGGGGTCCAGAGTGGAGCAGCACACAGGGGAGCGGAATTTGAATCAGCCATGATGAAACCCCTCTGGGGAGAGAGAGGACCACCTGCATGCCAACTCAGCGAGCGAGGCCTGACTAAATATCCAATCACACAGGGACGAGTATAGAGGGTAATGCATGAGTGGCAGCAAGACTTTACTGTAGTAATCAGCCTAGATAAATGACACCTGCTGCTCCAAACAACAGCTGAATGTTTTGCCCATAGAGACACTGCATGAAATAGGCCACGCCCATCACGGGGGAAAAGGCTCTTCATTCACTTCCACACACCAGCGTCATTTTCCTTGAATTAAACATAGCTAAAAGCTGTTGTGTGGTGGGGCTGCGCAGACAAATGTAAAAAATCGCCAAATAAAGTTTTTTTGTACTCCCGAGCAAAACAAGGAAGCCAATCCATTGAGAATTGGCAAGAAGAAAAATGTGGAGCTAGCTGTCAAGGATGTAAGTTGGAGTGTTCATCTTCCGTATATATGATCTTTGTGTGCAACACGCGACCATGCACGTGACATAGGAGAACGCCAGGATTGGGGGTAGTTTTTGTTTCCCCCCGTTTTGGGCGTGGTTTCTGAATGATGATGCGCTCCGCAGTGTCTCTATACATGTTGCCACTCAGTCCCGATTGAGGGGGCGTGTTCTGGTGGGAAAGTGACATTGGTGCATACCTTCTATTCTGCTAGTTACCTTAAGATTAGTTAGCAAACTTTACGGTCATTTCGTGACCATGGGAATCCTGACTGTATATATATGAACTCTTACCTGTTTGCCTCTGCCTCTCTCTCTCTGCCTCAATTTATCATTTTTATCGGGGGAGACAAATGCACGTGTTCTAAATATTGAGGGGGTCGTATCCCCTGCGCGTGTGTGTGTGTGTGTGTGTGTGTGTGTGTGTGTGTGTGTGTGTGTGTGTGTGGTGTGTGTATGCGGCCCCATGGTTCGTTCCTCTTACCTGGCTGACAGGGACGGCCCGGTGGTTGAAATGAGATTACACAATCACAAACGTCCCAATCAGGGCTCATGCATATTTCATCCCCGGCCTGCCTGCCATAATTACTTAATTAATTCCCAGGCAGCTCTACAGAGATAGGCCCGCTATAATTCCCCAGCCTCCCCTGGGGCTTCCCGGGGCCTGCTATACATGTCCTGTCCCGGGGCCTGCTATACATGTCCTGTCCCGGGGCCTGCTATACATGTCCTGTCCCGGGGCCTGCTATACATGTCCTGTCCCGGGCCTGCTCTACATGTCCTGTCCCGGGGCCTGCTATACATGTCCTGTCCCGGGCCTGCTCTACATGTCCTGTCCCGGGCCTGCTCTACATGTCCTGTCCCGGGCCTGCTCTACATGTCCTGTCCCGGGCCTGCTATACATGTCCTGTCCCTGGGCCTGCTATACATGTCCTGTCCCTGGGCCTGCTATACATGTCCTGTCCCGGGCCTGCTCTACATGTCCTGTCCCGGGCCTGCTATACATGTCCTGTCCTGGGCCTGCTATACATGTCCTGTCCCGGGCCCGTTATACATGTCCTGTCCCGGGCCTGCTCTACATGTCCTGTCCCAGGCCTGCTATACATGTCCTGTCCCGGGCCCGCTATACATGTCCTGTCCCGGGCCTGCTCTACATGTCCTGTCCCGGGCCTGCTATACATGTTCTGTTGCGGGATATAGGAAGATGTATCCTGAACAGTTGTCTGGACTGTAACCATGGAGCTAAATCTGCTCTGTTCAGAGATTTCGCCTCTCTCTCTCTCTCGTTTCTCCCGCTTCTTCCTTGGTAACTGAGGCTTCCCAAGGGCGGACTAAAGGTTCTACCTCCCAATAAAGAGTCCAGCTGGGCTTTTGTACGGGCAAATTGAGGAGAAATGAAAAAGAAGAGAAAAAGGTGAGACGTACCTGCATCTTCTTTTACAAGCAACATGTGCTCGCTCTGCTTTCACTGCTGTTCCCTCTCCTTCAGTGGTGTAACGCTGTCTCCTGCCCACTGGAACAAAGGACATGTTTTATTCACACAAATTATACCTACTGGATTCAGTCTGAACTAATCACACAAAATGTAGACTAGAGGAAGACAAGGAGACAGAAGGAAATCTGTTGAAATGTACTCATGTACTCAGAGGTGGAAATACTGAAGTACTTGAGTTTTTTTTTTTTTTAGGATTTGCACTTTATACTTTTACTCTTACTCAAGTAATTTAAATAATAGATATTCTACTTAAGTACTTGTAAATGTACACTGATTAAATGAGTAAATTCAGATTTTCTTTTGCACACCACACTATGAAAACAGCATGGTAGCATTGGCACTGCTCGCTAATAGGTCCAGAATCACTTCCGTATTTAGGGCGCCTAAACTGGTAGCCAATGAAATTAGACTAGGCTAAGACTAGACTGGCCAATTGAGTTAGACAGGCCACATGTAAACGATCAAATTATAATGAGCCTCATCATCACATTAGTTCAGAAATCTCTGTTTCATTTGACTGATAGGCAAAGCAAAATGCATGTATCTTATGTATCTGTGATATATTGCTGCTGCTGGCAGCTCTAGCTCGTCTGGCAAAGGAGAGAATCGACCAACTACGCAGCATCCCCGGCCGCATCTGAATGAGCTGTTCAGTATGAAAGACAAGACAGACACAGACAGCTTAGGTCTGGGTTTCTCAACTGGTGGGTCGGGAGGCAAACGTGGGTCGCGGGGCCATTCTGAGTGGTTCACGGATGTGTGCATGAAAAACTGAGTTCTACATCTTGAGGACGCAGGCATCCGTGGTAGATATTACTGTCATTCAGAGGCTGTTGGTGGGCTCCTTTTTAGAGCCAGAGTGAAGATCCTGGTATTATATGAATCTAGGAGACCTACAGTAAGGCGTTGATTGGTACCAATCTATCTTGTCATGCTAGCTTGTCGGGTATGGAAAAATAATGCTGCAGTTATGCTAAGTTATGGCGAGGGAAAAATCTGAAATTTGGGTTGCAACTTAATGACTAAGGAAAAATGTGAGTTTGAGACTAGACCAGTTGAGAACCACTGGCTTAGGTAACACTGGTAACGTGCTGGATGTGTGAAATTAGGGTAAATAATTACAAATATATATATTTTTTAAAGTAACGCAAAATGTACTTTTACTTGAATACTTTTTAAACAGGACTAATAATTGCACTTGTACTTGTGTGAACTTTCACTAAATTAACAGTACTTTTATAGCCTACTTGATTTGTCCTTTCTCCACCTCTGACTAAATTACTTTTGCGTATTTTTGTGGCATATCTCCACAGTGTTGACACACTTCAATGTGCTAACAAGAGTGTGGAAACATTGCATACTGAGTAAGCTGTATCCAACAAGTACGCAGGCAAAGAACAGGGATTTTCCAGAACAGTCGTATTAACAGTCATGACAAATAGTCATAAGCTGTAGCAGCCATCAGCGTTAATTCCCATTTGGCCTTCAAAGTAAAAGTCTAACGACCCCGGCATAAGATTCCTGCTGGACCCGGAGCTACTTAATCGCTGATGAATGAATATAAGCGAGCATGGCAACACTTATTTAATCACACTCCTGGCCTCCGCGGTCATGGCAAATAACATCTATTACTGGAATTATGTTGACCCAATATGACGGAGTTACGGCCTCGCTCCCCTCGCTCCCCATTTGAAAAATGTTCTGTCAAGTATTCGCCTGTAATTAGTAAGTATCTGTGGGTTCAGATCCCTTCTTTTGAGCACTTAACAAATTAATTAAGTGTCCGCCGAGAGAGGAAATCACCATGGCTGCCGCTGTGTGTCAACACTGAGGGACCGGTCGCCCGCTGCTCCCGTAGCTAGGCTACTGCCACCACCATGCTCTGCTGTGAGAGTCCCCCATCCTGAGACTCCACACTGACCACAGAGAGAGAGGAGAGAGGAGAGACCAAAGACACATTCTACACACTCCAATCAATCAGCGATTTGACTGTGGGGCTAAATCCACGTTGGTAATTAGCCAATGGGAGCAGGTTGGGTGGTGGGGAGCTTGCCAGTCGGGCGCCCGGG
>NC_139647.1:10337522-10482522 GCF_964638095.1 Poromitra crassiceps | reverse complement strand
CGGCGTTTTAAATTCGGCGTATTTGACATACAGGTGCAAATAGCATATTCCTTATTAAACATACAATTAAACATTAGACATACGTAATGGTAGCAGCTACAGTGCGGTACAGTACGGCTACTACACTATTTGTGTATGTTAAGGAGTCTCGTGGCCTGCGGGAAGAAACTGTTCCTCAAGCGATTTGTGCGTGCTTTCGGAACCCTGTATCTTCTCCCTGAGGGTAGCAGGGAGAACAGGCTGTTGTGGGGATGGTTTGTGTCTTTGATGATCTTCAGTTAGTTGCAGTGCAGCCCTAAATATTACTTGGTAATATTTTACTGCCCGCAACATTGGTAGCAGATGGGCTAGCTGAGGTCGAGGCTTCGCCGCACACAGTGTAAATTATCCCTGAGTTTTGCCCTCTCTCCGTCTCGCTGCCCAGTGGACCATCGGAAGCTCAACCATCGCTCACACAGAGGACACTGCTGCAGAGTATCTCATGCCTCCACAGTGGGACAGCGAGGAGGAGGAGGAGGAGGAAGGTATCGTCAAGGCTCTCTCCAAAACCAACCCGTCAACTGTGGAGCCGCTGCGAGACGAGATGGTCGCACGAAAAGGGAATACACGCGACGACGAGAAACATAATCGCATTCACAGCACACGCTCAAGTGACAAACGCTCCCTGCAGACCGTTTGGGTCAGCTAATTGGAATTTCACGTGGTGCCAACGAGCCATCAGAGTACGGCGCTGGGTTTGTGCTGGCCGCTGTTCATATTGTGCTGCGATCGAAATTGAAAACCTCCCACACTGCTCTAATTACCGGTCTCTAGAGGAGGCGCGGTGTTTTGTTAGGGAGGGAAGACGAGTGTTGGGATGAATTTAGCAGTTAGAAGAAGTGCTTGTCTATTTTAACATTGTAGCTATTTTTTTTTATAAATTCAAATTCATTAGTATCACACCTACACACAGTGCAAACCTAACCGTACCTTCTGTTTGGTGAAGCATGTAGCAGCCAAAGTGCTCTTCTGTGATCATTGATATTCTATTTGTTTCTCATCTTCTGAAGCTCATGCATTATAATTTTAGAAGCAGATGTCATCATTTCTCCAGAGTTGTAGAGATACCAACAGCAGAGTGACCTTTCAGATGCTACACGAAAGAAAAGGAAAACATTGAATTGCAAATCAAATACGAAAGTCAGAAAAAAAAAAAAAAAATGTGCCTCTTGAGTAACAAGTGAAGCCAAGTGCGTGGGCGCGCTGTCCCGCTTCAGGACATGAGGGAGATTAGCTTTGCTGCGACGCCACTGAGCAGGAAGTAGCTAGCGACGACAGAGAGCAAGCTGCTCCTGCCAGCTGAGACTCCATTCAGACTTCCGTCATGGCACACTGAATGTGTAGTCTCTGCACTGAGCTCCCAAGGTGTAACAAATGGATTAAACCCGAGACAGGGGCCATGTTTTCTTTCTTTCTTCCTTCCTCGCTTTCGTCCTGCACCTGATTGGGAGGTGTGTATTTTTGGCGTTCCCTGGCCTAAGATGTGGCACCTCAGTATTTCCCTTACCATTCTACAAGCCTGGCAGGCCTGCCAGGCCAACGACGCCCCCGCCAGGCCCGGATTCTTTTAGCAAAAAAACAAAAACAAACAAAATGATTCCCCCCCCTGCTCTCCCCAAAATTTCAATAAACGTTTATGGCATATTATTACAATAAAACAATACCGGTGTTGACAGTGTTGACAGTAATAGGAGATGCCAAAACATTCAAAACAATAAGCATTTTGCTTTTAGGAGCATCGTGCCAGCGTGCGGCGCTGTTCCAAAACGTGTCAACGTGTGTCGTTGCCTGGGAAACGCACATCCCATAATACAACTGTTCGCATCGTATCCCATAATAGCATGATGATACATGGGGATGCCATTGCGAACATACATGTAGATGCGAACGGGTTAGCTAAAAGTTTAGCGTCGCCAGCGAGGGCCCCCACCGTTGCGGTCGGGGTACGTTTCGAAATCCCTCCAGGCCTGAAAAATGTTCTAGGCGGGGAAACACTGCATCTACCACAACATGGCCTCTCTCATCTCTCATCTCTCTCTGCCTTCACACGCGGCGTTGTGATTACTTGCACTCCTCTAGTGAGCAGTTCGTCACGCAGTATTGTCATGTCGCGTCCCAGCTGTGACGTGCTACAGCCAGATAGCATCAGTGTCAGGTCCCCTCCCCATAGCCAGGGGAGGCGTTAAGGGCAGGCACCAAAGCCCACCACGGGTCCAGTTTCACCTCCTCCACTCTGCCTCCTTCATATATTAAATCCCACCCACACTCCCTGGAAAAAAAGCTGAGGGCCCATAAAAAAGCAGCACGAGAGCAGAGGAAAGGAGGAATCATTACGCGCAATTTATAAACCATTAAGAGCCGTATTAAAATGCCTGCAATCTAATTCGGCCGACAGTGGGGGTCCGGCAGCGCGGGGTGGCGCTGAGGGGGGGGGGGGGGGGAGAGGGGAGTTCATTTAGGGAGTGTGTTTTGGCCGGTGTGTGAGAGAGCGAGTGTACGCTGCTAATAGGGTCCAGGGGGTCACCTCTAGCCTAGGGAGGCTGCTTACCTCTGCACTGATGCCCACCTCAGCAGAGGGGACGGGCGAGCGAGACCATAAAGGCTGACAGACTAGAGAGACAGATGGGAGGATAGGGGACAAGAGAGTTGTGATATTGCTCTCTCAGCCCCACCCCAGTCATCTCCAATATCGCCAAAGCAATTGTTCTGTGGTTTCATAGCGGTGCTGCACGTTTTTTTTTAATAGTCACTGAAGTAAAAATAGAGTAAAAGCACTCAAAAGCGTTTCAGGGTTACGATATTTGTTATAGTATTTTTGTTGTAGGTTTATAGATTTCTGCTCTGTAGATATCACTGCAGTGTGTGTGCGCGCGTACAATATACTGTAGTGTGGGGGACGGACCGGTCACCGCATAGTAGGAGTGCGCGCGTGTCTTTGTAGACAGAAGGTCAAGAGGGTCAATAACTGTGGCGTGGAGAGCG
The DNA here is from genome assembly GCF_964638095.1 of Poromitra crassiceps. Taxonomy (NCBI): domain Eukaryota; kingdom Metazoa; phylum Chordata; class Actinopteri; order Beryciformes; family Melamphaidae; genus Poromitra; species Poromitra crassiceps. The sequence continues at coordinate 10,479,501 of NC_139647.1, read as the reverse complement.
TCTACCCGGAGCCCGAGGTCCTCGCTCTCCATATCACAACACCACCACAGTCAATACTCTCCAAATTGAGCCCTCATGCAGAACACTGCACAAATCGATATTCTTAAAAAGGTTACACGTCAAACTATTAAATACTTTATCGATCCATACGCGATATGTAGAGCTTATATAGAAATCTATAGATATTTCATGCCCGTTTTACGGTGTAGAAGTAGGCCTAATAATAATAATAATTGATTATGTTTATATAATAATACCCTTATTTATAAAGCGCTTTTCAAAACAAGTTACAAAGCACTTCACATACAATTAATTAAAGGCAAAGAGTATATAAAATGACATACAATTCAAAAGATAATAGGTAGACTCCATAAAATGTACACGTACACATGTATATAGCGCTTTTATAAGTACTCGCATATCAGTTTCACATATCAGGGGGTGTGTGTCTCAGCCCCATGTTCCCTTAGTCCTATGTTCCCTTAGTCCTATGTTGCCTCAGCCCTATGTTCCCTCTGATCAGTACCTAACACAATATTTCTTTTCCCAGGTTGCCGAAGACATGACCCGCCCTACTCTGCCTCTGATTGGCTTACACTGATATTTTACCCTAACTTTAACCAATCATCACTCCTCATGCCTAAACCTGACCAATCATCACTACGCATTGAGGGAACATAGGGATGACCCCATCAGGAGAGGGAGGGAGTGGGGGACTCAATTCATCCACCACCGATGTGTAGCACCCACCAAGTAGGACATATCTCTCATGTTCATTATTTGGAATTCCTAGAGTAGCCTATCATAGGCAAGTATGCTAGGTGTGGGAGAAGAGGAAACAATTATATTTCAGTTGGCTAAATGCCCTGATAAGTGCCATTGTCTATTTCTCTCTTTGTATGGGAGAATCATGTCAGAGACTGAATGCCAAAATCTGACAGTTTAATCTTTCCGGTATAGATAGGCTACATACTGTACATTCTCTCCCATATACAAAACCAGAAAGCGAGAAGGCGACCTGTAACGGGGCTACCTATAACTCAGGTCTTACAAAAAGCTATTTTAAAAATATCTCGGCAAACAGGATGAGCATTCCGTGTTGAACCTATTCATCTTCTTTCTTGTGGCTGTCAAGGTCGGGCGCGGAGAGAGAGAGAACTCCCCCCTGGTCTCACGGAGCATGAAGTCAGCGCCGGTGTCGAACCCCACTATCTCAACGTGCCACGTAACATGGCCTATCTGTTTTCACACGTCAGCCACATGCCATTCGTCTATTTAGAGCAGCCGCGCCAAAGTCACAGAAGGTACGATGAAGCCTGTCGCCATCTGTATCAGTAATGAAACGGCAAATGAAAACAGAAGCAGGTGTGGTTGAGGACGGGGACTTGGTTTGCCAGGTGTAAATCTCACCAGAATGTTCTGCACTGCATGTGTGAGAGAGAGAGAGAGACACAGAGAGAGAGAGAGAGAGAGAGAGAGACACACAGAGAGAGAGAGAGAGAGAGAGAGAGAGAGAGAGAGAGAGAGAGAGCAAAGCGAGGGAGAGTGACGAAGACAGATGAGACAACGTGAGATAGAGAACCAAGGTGAATGGTACAGAATGCAAACACATAGAGGGGAAATGCAATTAAGGCCCAGCAGAAAAAGAAGAATGGGGTGGTAGAATGAGTCAGCTGGCAGCTACAGAGGTGCACCTGAATGAGTCAGCTGGCAGCTGCAGAGGTGCACCTGAACATCAGCTGGCAGCTACAGAGGTGCACCTGAACAAAGTCTACAAAGGCCTGCTCTGGCTAAAATATAGATTGAGAATAAAAGGTGAAAAAAAAACAGATTACAAAAATGGAACAAAAGACATCGAGCTACTGTATACCATAACCCAGTTATCCAGGGGTATGCGCTGAGCAGCTTGCATGTATGTGGAAAATTTGGGGATTACAATTTATTTCCTAAATTTATTTATTTGTTTGTTTATTTGTTTGTTTATTTGACAGGGACAGTGCATATTAAGGAACGTTGCTGGAAATATGCCCGATTTAGCCAAAAGGCTAGTTTACATCTGGTCCCTGGCCAGATGTTACAATAGACGAAGAGGCACGTCAGGCAGAAATATCCAGCGGGCAATAACACCCACCTGTACAAGCAAAAATAATAATAATAATAAATATATACATACAGTATATATATATATATATATTATTTTGAAATAGGATGCAAGCAGCAACTTGTGGTAAAACATTGATACAGTATGTATACCATGTCATTTCAGCCCATTGCTAAAACGTGCGCTATACTCCCCCCAGCAGGTGTCAACACTACTAGACCATGTTCACACATGTCAAAGCTGCACACAAACCAACTAGCTACAGTAGCAAGCATGGATACATGTCTCAAACATCCAGTTGCTGTCAGTCCAGATTCAGCTTTAGGGGTGCCATTCAAATGGTTTTCAATTAATAATCACTTGTGTTGGATACTAAAAGTTGAATCATCAACACGCATGAGTGAGGGGGTACTACTGGCATGGCAAAAAAAAAAAAACTCAAGGCGTACACATAGACATAAATAATATGGACGTATCTATCCAATTCAATTTCTTCTACCTGGCGGAGTTTAAACGTTGGCCGTCACCATCTTGATCTTTCGTCAGCAGAGTGGGAGGGAATGGGTTGAGTCCTTCCGCACCTCACGTGAGATGGGAGTTTCCCAGAGCCGCAGCTCCGCCTGCTATTGGTCAGTGATTGGCAAGCTGTGCGATCACTGGACAGGTGATCTGTCAATCACCCCCTTTTCTATCATCTATTTTACTCCAAACGGGCGAGTTCTAGAAAAATTGACCGCCCCCCCTACCGTTGTTATGAAAAGGTCAAATTAGCTATATAGACCAAAACCGTGTTTCACCCCTAACTGGAAATATGTTCAATCCTGTTTACAAACATTTTAACATGGGGAGATCTGCCTACTGCCCCCTCCCCCAAGTGGCCATTCGAGGAATTACGGATTTAACAAAGACTTCCGCACCTTCCTGGGAAAGGGGGTGGGCTTGGCCACTGGGCGTACATAAGACAAAAAGGTTATAGGAACCACTACAAATCAAAGGTGTATAGAATGGGAGTGCATGTAATGTGTGGTGAATAATAAAACAGTGAGTGGCACTCACAGTTTTGATAGATTTTCTTTTACCATTACAGCAGCAGAAGTTAACACATTGATACCTGATGCAGCATTTGCGTGTATATCCCTCATTTGTGTGCGTATCCCTTTAAGACCGCGAACCGCGTTAACGCGGTTCGCGGTCTTAAAGGGATACGCACACAAATGCTGCATCAGGTATCAGTGACTGCGTTTACATGGACTTGAGTATCCCGGTTACTGTCGGGGTTTTGGAGTATCCCGTTTTTGTGTTTGCGCATGTAAACATCATATCCCGGTTTCAGAAAGCTGGATAAGCCCTTATCCCGGTTTTGAGAAAGCCGGTTATGCGAGGTGGAGTACTCCGAAAGAACCCGGGATACTGTTGCATGTATACACCTTATCCTGCTTTCTGACCGCAGCAGACTTCCTGCGCAGGCGCGGCTTCAGTTCAGTTCATCTCCAAAAGGCAGCAGACTTGCAGGCATTCCCCCCCCCCCCCCCTCCATTTCATGACCAAACAACGCGAAACACACCGTGAACACCCTCCAACGCAAGGGGCTACCGTACACAACACAGCTTGCGCAAAATGACCCGTTTCACTATCAGAATTTCGTCCAGTATAGAAAGTATAGAAGTGAGGCTACTTCCTCATCAGACCGCCGTCAAGACTCCAGGCATTTTCCTCTCTAACCTCGCTGCTGTAGGTCCCGCACATACCTAATCGTTTTACCTGGAAATACTCACGCGCCAATGTCAGTGCAATTCGACTTAAAAGTCTCACTTCTGAAGCGATGAGGAAAGAGTTTTGCCGAGTTTTGTATTTCGGTGATGAAATAATTAAATGCTTGGCAGCTTAGATAGGAGAAAGCATCAAAATGCTGCCCTATTCAAGTCTGTAGTATACAGACTACAGGACGAAGGTGTTGTGACTCAAATTAAAGCCAAAGCCGCGCGCTGCGTGCAAACAGGGACACTCCACCATGAAGAGGGAATCCAAGGGAATCCCACGTCTTTGCCCAAAAAAGGTAAATGACGTCACGTCACACGCACCCAATATAAGCAAATAATAATAATAATAATGACCCCGGTTTGTATTGTAACGATCACAGGCGCCTGCGCAAATAGCATGCAGTAATCAGTAACCAGGATACTACTACTTATCATGTATACAGGGATATGAGTAACCTGCTTTCTCTCTCTTCCATGTAAACGCCATATCCCGAATATGATCAAAACCAGGATAAGCCTCATAACCGGGATACTCAAGTCCATGTAAACGCAGTGAATGGGTTAAAGGGAGCATCACCTGAGAGGAGGGAGGGATCAGAACAGTATGGAGATGCAGACAGGTTCTGGGATACCGAGTAGAATGAAGTGTTCAGAGGCAGTTATGGATGCACAGTCAATAGAGAGGCAGAGAATAGGCGAGGGAGTGAAATCGAAAAGGGCACAAGAGAGCGAGCGGGGAGGGGGGGGGGGGGACAGAGAGAAAGGAGAGTGACAGTGAAGAATGGAGGCAGTTAAAGATATCTGGTGAGCAATCTGTTATTACAGGAGAGAGACAAACCGCTCCTTTTTACAGAGAAATAAAGACACTCATCCATTTAAATCGGTAGGGGGGTGCCTGCCTGCCATGCCTGGACCCCTCACCTTTCTCTGTGTGGCACGCTGGGTGGTGAGAGGCGTGGTCCCCTCCCCTCCTCCCCTCCTCTCGTCCATTCATCACACCACCGAGGAAGAAGACACCCCTCCAGGGGCATCCTGGGTAATCTTGCGTGGCCGGAAACATGGCGACGGCGAGCGGATGGCGGGCAGGACCCTTTGTTATTTACTGCTCACTTAGCCCCTCTGCACCCCGACACACACACAATTTATGAGGACAATCGTCGGGCCCGCCGCGCTCCAATGGAGCACTCCCTGATGGATGGAGAGAGGGAACCAGCAGAGGAGAGAGGGAGAGAGAGAAGGAGAGAGAGAAAGATGGGGGGGGGGGGCAGGAAGAGGAGAGAGGGAGAGAGAAGGGGGGAGAGAAAGAGGGAGAACCAGCAGAGGAGAGAGGGAGAGAGAAGGAGAGAGAGAAAGAGGGGGGCAGGAAGAGGAGAGAGGGAGAGAGAAAGAGGGAGAACCAGCAGAGGAGAGAGGGGGAGAGAAAGAGGGAGAACCAGCAGAGGAGTTAGGGGGAGAGAGGAGGAGGGAGAGAAAGAGGGAGAACCAGCAGAGGAGAGAGGGAGAGAGAAGGAGGGAGAGAAAGAGGGATAACCAGCAGAGGAGTTAGGGGGAGAGAGGAGGAGGGAGAGAAAGAGGGAGAACCAGCAGAGGAGAGAGGGAGAGAAAGAGGGAGAACCAGCAGAGGAGAGAGGGGGAGAGAGGAGGAGGGAGAGAAAGGGGGGGGGGGGCAGGAAGAGGAGAGAGGGAAAGAGGGGGGGGGGCAGGAAGAGGAGAGGGGGGAGAGAAGGAGAGAGAGAAAGAGGGAGGGAGGAAACAGGAAGAGAGGGGGGGGAGACGAGTTGGGCAAAGCTCTGCCTCCTTACAGTCTTCATTACTGTAAATTAAACAGATCATTGAGCTTCATAAGAGGAAGAGACATAGAGGCAGATGCGAACAAGACGATGGATAATAGGATCACTTTGTTCTTATATATATGCACAGTATGCAGCAAGCTAAAAGTCAACTTATATGTTAATGAGTGCTTGCGGTTTTGGTGACAGCGGAGTTACCTGCTCGTATGTCTTGCAAAATGCCACTGACACACCAAATGCCACCAGAATGTCAGCTGTTCCACTCTCTCTGTTTTTGGGGGTTCCATTTAGGTGGATTCGCTTTTCGCCGATATGCTCTGTTCTTACAGCGATCGGCCGGCCCTACAGCACCACCACCACCACCACCCCCCCTCACCTCACCTCCTATCTGGACTTCTCCAAATCCTCACCTCTCCTGTCCCCTCGCTCTCTCTGCCATCGCCGTGGCAACGAGAATCTTCGATCATAACAACCCATTAGAATAATCACTGATAACAAGTCCATTTTCATAAAGAGGCGGGGGAGTGGGATTAATGAGCTTAACCCTACTTATGTTGCATCCATTCTTGTGCTGTAAATCAATAATGCAGTAATAATGTTCTTCGCCGGGGCAACAGAGGCCCCTGGCAGCAGCATCCTCTGAGTTATCCGAGCCGCCCTGCCTTCTCCTTTGTTCTCTATAAAGTTGCCTTTTGGGACAGTCAAGACCAAACACATATATTTTTAGTATTTCCTCCACAAGTCTGGTGTGAAACAACACGAGGGATCGGTGAGACTCCGGGAGGGAGGGAGGGAGGGAGGGAGGCAGCAGACATGCAGAAGGGGAAGGGAGGGAGGGAGGAGAGATGGGGGTGATGAGGCTGAGAGAGCAGGGGAAGAACATGAAACGCATCGGGGGAGGTGGTGGCGAGATAGGGAACACACGGAGTCAGAGGGGTTGACTGGTTCATCACATTTATATCTTTGCCTTGTGTTTACACCACCCATCCCTACTCTCTGTGCATAGCCTCTCTCTCATACACCCCCTCTCTCTATCTCTCTCTCTCTTTCATAAACAACCTCACCGACTAAACTAACCACCTAGTGGTTGCCTCTCATTTCATTCATGAATCCTTTACTGTTTTGCTGTTTCGGATGTCAATGGTCTTATTGATTGATTTATTTATTCATTATACATTGCGTCAAACGCAAACTGCAATGTGTTCATCTCTAATTAGTTGGGTAAGAAAAACTAGCATCCAAAAGGGTCCAAAGCGGAGGGCATGTGGCTTTGACGCGAACAGTGGAGGATGAGTGTCTACGTGCTATATAGCCTGTTTCTCCTGAGATGCTGTCGTCAAGGTGACATGTTGTGCACGAAGCGACACGTTTAAGGTAGAGCAGAGGTGTCTTCACTCCTCCATACCTGGGCGCTATCAAACTTGAGCAACGTGAGGAAATCACGTTCCATGTTGTTTATAGTGCGGGTATCTAATTCTCATGTCCCTGGAGCTGCTGCTGCCGCCACCATGCCTGAAACTAATTACAATCAAGTTTCAAGAAGGTTGATCTTATCTTATCTCAAGTAAAAGTTATATTGCTGTGACTGTGAATTTTCACACATATCTAACAATCCTGGTATTCAAAATAAACTATTATTATGTCTACTCTGTTTTTCATGTCAACATCTCCTTTTTTTGGCAGATCAATATGATTGAAAATACATATCTTATCTACAAAAGTAGGATTTTTTGGGGGGGTCACAATTCACAACCCTGACTGAGATGGATTATGGTTGATATTTTCACATTTACAATGTGCTTTGAAATCATTTTCAGCTAACCACCTTCAATGTTCAAGCCACTGTGCTTTTATTTTTTATTTTATTTTATTTTATTTGATCTTAGCCATGTTGATTTCAGTGCTTCTCAACCTGGGTGTCGGGACCCCCCGGGGAGGGGGTCGCAAGACTGTTTTTGTTTTGTTTTGTTTTGGTCGCATGATGACAGTTAAAAAAGAAAGGGGAAAAAAGATTGTTCTCCCAGGATGATTAAATCTCCCATACCAATGAGTTCATGTATTAAATAATTCATAAAACGATATAAACTCTTTAGAAACTGTATTAAACAGACTTCAGTGAGTGAAATCAGTAAATGGGTGCGCACTGGGAAGTCATCTCCAGCGCAGAACGTGGCACAGTGACAGGTGTGCTAGGCTAACTAGCCAACTACTGCAATAAAGTTGGGTTGGGCAGCCGGTCACGAACCCCAACCTCAAGCTTTATGGGGGTCGCGACTCGCAGCTCAGCACCACTATAGGTTGATGCTGGGTTGAAATGTCCCGAAAAACAAACAAAACAAATATGATTACCCATTGCACAAACATGCTTTTTTTGTTGTAGTGTGTATACACTGTAGAGTCACCATGCTGTCTTTATTCCAGCCTATATATATAGTGAGGAGGGATGGTAGTAGGGAGTTTGAGAGAGGACCAGTTCCCCCGTAGTGTCTGTAGGAGGCGACGCGGGTGGAGCTGGGTGCAGAGTGGGGTTAATTTGAAACGTGTTGGAAGCGTCACAGTGCACACAGCCTCCACTCGCCCCAGCTGCCACCTCCGCCTCGCCTCCGTCCGCGGCTCTGGCTGCTCACAGGCCCAGGATGCACTGGAAGGGGGGGGGGGGGGGGCTCTGGCTTCTCACAGGCCCAGGATGCACTGGGGGGGGGGGGGGTGCTCTGGCTGCTCATAGGACCAGGATGCACTGGGGGGGGGGGGGGGGGGGGACGAGTATTGGCAAAACCTGCCCATGTACCAACGCCAAGCCCCAACACTGCACACTGCCAGCATCCGCAGCAAGCCCCTGCATTCAGAACAGAGCAGGGTAATAGACCACAACGTAACCTGACGCGGCATTTTATTCACATAATGTAGGCAAAGTTAATGCAACAGTAACTGATAGGAATGTCATCGCTTTCCGTCCGCTTCCCGTTACACTACAGCCAGGCCATTCTATACTGTCTATAGGTCCATATACAGTATGGCAGATATCTATAGGTGTGTGTAGGACCTGCTAGAATATTGCCCTCAGGTCCATAAGTGTTCAGCTGACACAGCCTGCTACCAGTCCTCAGGTGCTGTGCTTATGCAATCGAGTAGAGATGGGAAGACACTATTATACCAGGATGCAGCCTATTCCTATGGTATGAAATGTGACCAAATCCATGAGATTCACCTCTCAAGTATTATCTTTGCAGATTATGCAAATCAATTCAGATTAATCAATTAGAAATCATCAATTAGATTAGCAATGTCTTTTAGCCCTGTACATACAGTATACACTATAATGGGCATATAATTGGAAGCATGACTTCAATGGGACTACTATAGTATGTTATCATGCAGTTCAAGTTCAACATGAGTTCAGCGTTCCCAGATGAGTGGGGGATAAGATAAGACTAGTAGTAAGAATCAGGAAGCACCAGAGGCCATCTGCATACTACGCTATATTACGCAGTCCGCCGTGCTGTAAATCCCAAATGGCGGGAGAGAGCATCCAGCACTCGGAGCACATATGGCCGCCGACCGGTGTCTGAATTATCCTTCAAAATGTAGGTTAATGAATTCAGGAGCGCACGCTGTGCTCATCAGCATCATGTCTCTAACAACCTGACAGACACACCTGCCAATCTGTGGGTGGGGGGCGGGCGGGGTGGGGGGGACGTAGGTGTGTGTGTGTGTGTGTGTGTGGAGGGGGGGGGGGGGGGGGGGGGGGGTTTAGGGGTGGGTTCGATCAACACCTCCGAAGAAGTAGCCTGTCGGGTGACAGGCCCCCGCCAGAGACGCTGGGACACCCAGGGCAAGTCCATTCATCAGCTAGCATCAGGAGCTAATGAAACACACTGAGAGAGTGATTAAGACACAGACACCTACTACAGCAGGCCCCACGCGTAATGCATTAATCACACACACACACACACACACACACACACACATACACAGTCTGCGCGGGTATCTCCCTCTCTGCTCACGTGTGTGTGTGCGTGCGTGTGTGTGTGTGTGTGTGTGTGTGTGTGTGTGTGTGTGTGTGTGCATGTGTGTGTGTGTGTGTGTGCGCTAGCGGAGCGGTTGCTGCATGTGTGGCGAAGCTATTGTCCTCTCTTCTCTGCGTGCCCTTGGATATGGTCCACCACCTTAGTGGTGCTGCCAGTAAAAAAAAATCACCGGGCTGGGCATAAAATACAAGAAGCTGTTCTCCTGCTGATCGTTAACTATTGGTGTTAATTGATTAATCAAACCTTGTTGTTAACGAAGGCACACCCGAAACCCTAACCTACACTCGCTTTTGGAAAGGCTATAGCCCTGTCTCCTCTCTGCCTATGAATAATATGATGCAGATGGTGCAAGCATTATATATTTATTTAAGTAAGAATGTATTTTTCACATCCGATTACTCATAGCCGTCTGGTTATATATAAGTTGGTTATATATAAGTTGGTCGTATGAACTTTGTGGCGGGGTGCTGCAGTGCAGCAGCGCCTCTTGTGGCGGGGTGCTGCAGCAGCAGCGCCTCTTGTAGAAGTCCAAAACAATGTCGCAGTATTAAAGCAATGCAACAAACTGTTTGAGAAGACAAGATGATCCAAACACCATCTGGGGTGCGAGCGTCAGAGAGAGAGGCACGATACTGTTTATGACAGAAACCCAGGATGAGGTTTTAATACGCGGCTTTATTGCTTAACAAATGAAGACAGGCTGAAGGTGATTATTTATATCTATTAATTAACTTAATTAAGATGGGAGGATTTGCTTCCCGCGCCCCTGTTGTTAATTACATCGATGTCTACAGTGCAGGGTGGCATGCCGTAAAATACAGATGTCATCTCGCCATATAGCCACTGTTAGAGACTGTGTGTGTGTGTGTGTGTGTGTGCATGCGCGTCACGTGCCTGTGTGTGTGTGTGTGTGTGTGTGTGTGTGTGTGTGTGTGTGTGTGTGTGTGTGAGACTTAGATATCAGTGTCTCCAATAGTATCAATATTGTGATGCAGTACATGGTGCACATTCGAGCAGCTAGAGGCACAGACAGAACCCAGATTTATCCAAATGAAATATGCATCGTCGTCCCCAGAAGTGAAGAAGAAGACGACATTGTCTCATTGTATTCCGCGCGTCTTTGTCCAAAGCGACCCCGGCGGTTTCGACCGGCTGAGTGAGCAGCAAACCCCACTCTCTCTCTCTCTCTCTCTCTCTCTCTCTCTCTCTCTCTCTCTCTCTCTCTCTCTCTCTCTCTCTCTCTCTCTCTCTCTCTCTCTCTCTCTCTCTCTCTCTCTCTCTCTCTCTCTCTCTCTCTCTCTCTCTTCCTTTCCCCATCCCGAGCTGCTCCTCCTCGATCTATCTCTGTCCCCTCCCCTCCCTTCCCCTCCCTTCCCCCGGCTCTCGCTTCTGTTACTGCAGCGGGGGCCGGCGACCGAGGGGTCCGCACTACACCGGGCAGATTAAAGGATTACCATTAATTAGATGTCAGGGACAGAGAGGGGCTTTGCCTGTCTTGGCCATGATACAATATCTGTTAATCTCCTGCGCTCCTGGATAAAACAGAATCAGTCCATTGACAGGAGGAAAAATAGGAAGAGAGGGAGAGGAGAGGAGAGGAGGAGGGGGGGACTCGAGGAGAGAATTGAAAACAAGGAGGGAAGGAAAGGAGAAGTGTGTCGATGGAGGAAGGATGAAAGAGTTGGGGAAAAAAGGGGGCTTGTGGTCCTCTTGAACGTACATGAAGCTTGTTCCTGTGAAAGGAGACAGAGCTGTGGAGGAGAACAGGAGGGAGGGATGAGGAAGCAACAATGGGTTAATAACAGAGGGGATCTGTGGGGGAAACAAGAGAGAGGTGAAGTGGCTGGGGCCCGTGTGCAGAACAGAACAGAACAGAACAGAACAGAACAGAACGGGACAGCAGAGAGCCTGCAGTACAGAGGAGAGGAGGGGGGGGGGGGCACACACACAGGATAGGACAAACAGGACAAACAGTTTATTTTAGGCACGGGTTGCTCAGACAAGGTTGGGCCAAACATCTCTTGTCCATTTCATCTCCTGTCACCCGCGCGCCCTGCATCACTGCATGTGTATATACCACTGTGTGTGTGTCCCCCCCGAGTGAAAAATGACCAGCTGCACTTTTCCAGATAGAGCTCCTTTGTAAGCAAGTGTCAGTCCTAATTGAGGGGGCCGCTCGGACGGATGGCAGGTACGCCGGGGGTGATTGACAGGGCGAGCGGTCAGAGTTTGATAAGGCGCTGGCCTGTAATGGAAGTCCTGACCCGAGCTTTCAGCGCTATTAACCTGAGCCAGATCGACTGACTTGTTGGGGCTTCATCTCTCTTCGACAGCGGGGTGGTTTGGTGGTGCAGCGGTGCCCCGGGGCTACAGGAGAGGGACAGGCCATCAGGGGTCCTGTTAAACACCCACCCACCTCCTAACAGATAACCTTCACCCTGTGGGCATCCTGTCTCCAGCTATTGTCACCGCGCAGTCTGGAGCGCCCATCGCTGACAGTGAGCCTCCAGCATGTATGCCCCTTATCACCGCCATGTTTCGCCCCTCAGAAAGTAATACCAGACATAATTTTATACGAAATATAAACTATCTGATCGTACAATACACACGACCGTGCATTTTTTTGTGTGTGTTGGCAGCATCGTGGCTGAATAAAGCCCCCGAAGGCGAAACGCGGGGATTGCGACTTCTTGCCGCAGCGTCGAAAGTAGTAAATTTGTGAGTTGCGAAGGGGTAATTGACGGAGCAAGGCTGGGACATCGTTTTCGCGTTGGGCCAGGCAGCATAGGGCACTCCCTCCATTTGAGGAGAGGGACTCTGGGCACCCCCTGTGAGCCCCCTCTCGCCTGAGACTCTAATGACTTTGGGGACCTGGAGAATTCAAAGGATTTAGATATAGGGGGGTCCGGGGGGGTGGGGGGGATTTCCAATTTACTGGCCCACTTGATGTTTGTCTTCGTTTGTGGTGTGACTGGCGCTTTAGACGGCACGCGGACACAAAGTGCACATTTGTGCCTCCTGATAAAAGTGAAACATTATTAGAACGCTGTCAGGCCTGTGTTTACCCCTGGGGAGAGTGTGTGTGTGTGTGTGTGTGTGTGTGTGTGTGTGTGTGTGTGGGTAATAATCTCCTGGACAAACACATTGTAACCTCACCCCCCCTACTCTGTCAGTGGCGCTATCTTCATCTCACAAAGCCCCAGAGCCCTGCCTGCCTCTGCCTGTATGCCACCAACACTGCTGTTGTTCACGTGAGGCGAGGCGCGCTCCACCTCAAACCATTTCTGCCGCTGGGAATATAAATTACGCCGGCAAGTTTAAAGACAGAGCCCGTCAGTTTCATTTCCTGATTGAGTCGTATCTCATTCGCTTTTATCGTGGCGTTTACGCAGACTTGTGAAAAAATTCAATAATCAGTTCGGTCGGGGGAAATGTTCAGCGTAAGAATCTGGATATGACAGCGCTTGGAGTCGCGGAGAACTCTGTAGACCTCTGGGCTCGTGAATCGGTTACGTGCAAATACTCTTTTCACCCCCGATCTGCTTGTATAATCAGAAGTGTTAATAAATTTCAAACGCTAAGCAACATAAAAATTTCATTTAAATTTTTCATTAGTTCTAGTCTCGATTACATTTTTCGCCTGATTGAGAACAGATCCCCTGTGGACTGTGGAAGGTGCTGTCTAAACAGTTTAAAACATGGCTTCCTTGACAACAAGAGGAGAGGCCCCCGAAGCATGATAATCACAATCACATTTTGGTTATGAGGTCAACCGACATTAATTGTCTGGCAGGTTTGTCAATTAACACCTTTTCCCCCACATGTGTGTGTTTGGGTCTGTGCACATGTTATGTCGACACCTCTGTAGTGCTTGTGAAAGGTGTTGATTCTATCCCATATATCATTTAGTCACTATACATTAGAGAAAAACAAATCAGATGGCACATATATTAGCAAATTAGCCGAGAAGACGATTGTTTCTCTAATTCTTATTCCATATAATGCTTTGGAATTATATAAAAAATATATAAAAATCTTAATTTCAGAGGTTACACTGTTCTCAACGAAAACTATACGAGGGATCAGCCGAGCAGCATTTTGGTAAACAACTGGGTGACAACGGCAATGAAACCCTATGGAGCCTGAGCTTTGGGAGGCTTGAGTGTCTGACTCTAGCCGGCTGACCCTGTTTACATGTTAAAAAAGTTCACACAACTTTAACACAACATGCATAATACATCAAACTCTTGAGCTAATTGTGCTCTCACTCAGAATGTCAAAATATAAGCGATGTGATGTATACAGTTTTTTAGATAGAAGATATATATGAGATAACGTTTGCTTGGCACAACTCGTACTACTACTCAACTGCCGCGGGGTTACGCATTTTTGGATGGCAAGTGACGCCGCGCTGATTCGTCCTATAGGGAAGCTCAATGGCGAAATGAGGATTTGATTATTTATTTTTTTAAGCTCAGTGATTCAGTTGTCATCAGCACAGAGCGCCCCCACATCTGCGCACAGAGCCATGACCAATGAAATGAGAGTGAGAGAAAACGGCTGGTAAACCTCCCATCATCTCCGTTCTCCCCTCGTTAACGGGGGGCTATTTTGCGTTCGGTCTGAGTGGCACGGAGCCGTAAAGCCCACAGTGGTTTACGGCCTCCTGGCTTCACTGTTGACAGAGATTGGGCACCAGAGAGGCAGCGCCGCTCCAAAGTCACAAAGTCAAGCAGGACAGAGAGTGTGTGGGTTTGAAGAGCCATCCTTCACTCGCACACAATCGAGTGTCATTAATGGTCTCAAGGCATTTAACGCCACAGATTCACACTTTAATTGAGCACCCCGGTGAGCCAAGTGTCAAAAAGCACAGTCCTCCAGGGTGGCAGACATGCTGTAAGTGTGTGTGTGTGTGTGTGCGCGCGCGCGCGTGCGTGCGTGTGTGTGTGTGTGTGTGTGTGTGTGTGGGGGGGGGGGGGGGGGTAGCGATACCTGCAGCATACAGTGACACTGAAAACTTCACTGCAAACACGGTGGTCCCTATTACCTGCAAATAACCAGGATCCCAAAGGTGCTTGAAATATAACAGGGAAAATAATGGCCATATTTTTAAATTTGATAATGCAACCCGCTCCTTCTGGGCAGCATATTCTTGGGAAAAAAGACTGTGGGACAGTTTGTGTTGAGCTGCTCCTGATCCCCCATCCATTACTATGCACCATGCCAGTGAGCTGTGCCAAAGTGCTGATATCCCTCATTACTGTGGAGAAGCAGGATCCAGGAAAGACTCCCAACTACTGCCTGCCCACACTGAAACAATGCTACTAATAGATAGTAAACAGAGGCTTGTGGAGAACTTGACCGTTTAAATGGAATATGGCGTGCTGTTGGAATAAGCTAAAGGGGAGCGGGGATGTGTTCTCTCATGCTTGTTAGCGCTAAATGAATTGGACTGCGGAAGGAAAGCGACGTGCTGATTGAGGTGACCGTGAGGTGCGTGATGTGTGACTGTGTGTGTGTGATGTGTGACTGTGTGTGTGTGATGTGTGACTGTGTGTGTGTGATGTGTGACTGTGTGTGTGTGATGTGTGACTGTGTGTGACTGTGTGTGTGCGTGATGTGTGACTGTGTGTGTGTGTGATGTGTGACAGTGTGTGTGATATGTGACTGTGTGTGTGTGATGTGTGACTGTGTGTGTGTGTGATGTGTGACTGTGTGTGTGCGTGATGTGTGACTGTGTGTGTGTGTGATGTGTGACTGTGTGTGTGCGTTATGTGTGACTCTGTGTGTGCGTGATGTGTGACTGTGTGTGTGCGTGATGTGTGACTGTGTGTGTGCGTGATGTGTGACTGTGTGTGTGCGTGATGTGTAACTGTGTGTGTGCGTGATGTGTGATTGTGTGTGCGTGATGTGTGACTGTGTGTGTGCGTGATGTGTGACTGTGTGTGTGTGATGTGTGACTGTGTGTGTGCGTGATGTGTGACTGTGTGTGTGTGTGATGTGTGACTGTGTGTGTGCGTTATGTGTGACTGTGTGTGCGTGATGTGTGACTGTGTGTGTGTGTGATGTGTGACTGTGTGTGCGTTATGTGTGACTCTGTGTGTGCGTGATGTGTGACTGTGTGTGTGCGTGATGTGTGACTGTGTGTGTGTGTGATGTGTGACTGTGTGTGTGTGTGATGTGTGACTGTGTGTGTGCGTGATGTGTGACTGTGTGTGTGTGTGATGTGTGACTGTGTGTGTGTGTGATGTGTGACTGTGTGTGTGCGTGATGTGCGACTGTGTTTGTGCGATGTGTGACTGTGTGTGTGCGACTGTGTGTGCGTGATGTGTGACTGTGTGTGTGCGTGATGTGTGACTGTGTGTGTGCGATGTGTGACTGTGTGTGCGTGATGTGTGACTGTGTGTGTGCGATGTGTGACTGTGTGTGCGTGATGTGTGACTGTGTGTGCGCGATGTGTGACTGTGTGTGCGTGATGTGTGACTGTGTGTGTGCGTGATGTGTGACTGTGTGTGTGCGTGATGTGTGACTGTGTGTGTGCGTTATGTGTGATTGTGTGTACGTTATGTGTGACTGTGTGTGTGCGTTATGTGTGACTGTGTGTGTACGTTATGTGTGACTGTGTGTGTGCGTGATGTGTGACTGTGTGTGTGTGATGTGTGACTGTGTGTGCGTGATGTGTGACTGTGTGTGTGCGTGATGTGTGACTGTGTGAGTGCGTGATGTGTGACTGTGTGTACGTGATGTGTGTGTGCCTGATGTGTGTCTGTGTGTGTGCATGATGTGTAACTGTGTGTGTGTGTGTGTGCATGATGAGTAGCCAAGTGAAGCCTGCATGATTTCCCTGGCAGCAGTCAATTTATCCATCGAGTGCATTGCACTCATGCAGCGCACTGTAAAATAATGCACTCTAAAAGTGGTGGAGTATTTAGCCGATTTGGACAAAGTGCAAAAATTCCAACAAGCCGTTCATTATCCAATGATAGGCCGAGATAATTCTGTCCGCAGAGCCCCGCAAAAAGCCAACATTTATCCAGCCCCCAGGGCGGCGCCTGGGGAGCCATATTGGCTCGGAGCGCGGCTGGAATATGGAGTTAACACAGGTCACATCCCATCTCTCATATCCTCAGGCAAAACGACACATCCTCATTTCCCATCACCGGTGCCTCCTCGCCTGCTATGACTACAGGTATCAACATACTTTTCCCTCTTTCACTTTCTTGTTCACACACACCCCCCCCCCCCCCCCCCCCCCACCAGCTCACATGAAAGCCTCCCCTCTCCTGCGGTTCTGTGTGAAAGCTCTGGGGGCGCTGCAGGTGCGCTGAGGGGGCCTATCGGGGGGTGTGGGTTAGGGCCATGAGGATTTACACCCACACGCTAGATTAAAGCACAGCGACCGCCTGCTGGGATTTCTAACAATTATCGGCCTTCCACTCCGGGGATGCTGCTGCTCCCCCCGGTGGAGGAAAAAGGGCTCCCCGAGGCAGAGGGAGGAGGCGACCAGGCGTCGGGTTGTAGTACTGGCGAGTAAATGTCTCTCTTGTCGTCCATCTTGAGCCGTGTGGTCTGCCGCACGGAGATAAACGCTCCCCCCCGCCGGGCGAATGCATTACGAGACATCGGATGTGTCAAATTGGCGGTCGGCGTCGGACGACACGGCTCGAGGCGTGGCGCGGCCGTGCGGACGTTTTGTTTTTGTGCGATTGGCTTTAAGTCTGTTGCTTATCTCTTTTCCGTGTTATAATCCTGTATCCCGGGGCCACGGCGGACACACAGCGCTCACCGACAACGCTGCAGTCGGGAGGTAAATGTTCCATTTGGCCCGCCCACACACACACACACACAAAAGCAGGCCTCTTTGTTATTGGGAGCTGTTGCAGTGAAGTGAAGGGCCCTCTCCTCTCCTCTCCTCTCCGAGGGCATTGGGGAGAGAGAAAGGGGCCTGTAATGAGAGCACTCAAACACCATATGCTGCTCCCGCGCACCTCCGCACTCAAGAATGGCTTTCATTTCACCCCTTCCTCCCTCCATCGCACACTCTCTGCTCGCCGCCTGTTTAATTCCCCATTTGCCCGTTTTTGGAAAGTCATTGAGAGTCTTTGACAAAGACGGTGGTGAAGTGAGTGCGAGCGGCGAGCGGTGAGCGCGCCCCCCTCGCTCGGCCCTCTCGGCGTCTCATGGCGGCGGCCATCTGACCGCCAGCGATAGGTTGGGCCAAGTGGGGCCATTAGACCCCAAACCTTGGAGACCGGGTGGTGGGGGGGGGGGCAGATCGGCAAGCCAAGCCGCGCTCCAACTCTCCTTCAAGCTTCAGACTACTCTACCCACCTCGGCCCGTACCACCTCCTCCCCCTGCAGGGGGGGGGTCCTCTGCTCGACCACCTCCCCACCAGGGAGCAACACTGGAAAAATCCATCCGGTCACCCCCCGCTCCCCTGTGGTGGCAGGGGGGAAATGGAACAGGGAAGTGAAAGAGCACTGGTGGCAAAATGGGACTGGTACAAGTGGAGGTGTCAGAGGAGGTGGGCTCCCGGGAGGGCTCTCGTTTGATATTGTTGTCCGGGTGACCTTGAAGCTGCGGCACCATGGAAACATTCCCTACCTGGACTTTGTGAGGTGTCTTAGTGGCTCTGCGTCCTGCGTGTCCACAAAGCCCCTCTCACCTCGGAACACAGAGGAAATGGCCACGGGCTGAAAAAAGGCTGGAAATAATGGAAGGGCGCCCGCGCCCGGGGTACCTGGGGGAAGCGGAGCTTTAGAGGAAATCTTTTGAGGCGCTGCCGTTCATGCTCCACAGCTCCTCTTCAGACAGCCAGCGGTATTTGAAAGCTATTGACGGCCCTGTTCAATCAATGGAACAGCTAAGTCCTGGGCCAAAGTGACTCAGGGAAGTGAGGGTAAGTGTGCGTGCGTGCGTGCGTGTGTGTGTGTGTGCGTGCGTGTGTGTGTGTGTGAGAGAGAGAGAGAGAGAGGGGGAGGAAGGGAGAGAGAGATTTTTTGTTTTAGAATGCATGTGTGCGTAAATGAGTGTGTTCCGTGTGTGTGTGCGTGTGCGTGTGTGTGTGTGTGTGTGTGTAAGAGAGAAAGAGCGAGATGGGGTCTATAGAACATACAGTATCGATCTGGTCTTTTAATATCATAATAGAATAGAATAGAATTCTTTATTTGGCCAAGGTATGTTTGTACATCCTACAAGAAGATTTCAAAGTTTGTGTTTGTGTGTGTGTGTGTGTGTGTGTGTGTGTGTGTGTGTGTGTGTGTGTGTGTGTGTCTGAGTGTGAGTGAGAGAGAGAGAGAGAGAGAGACAGAGAGAGACAGAGAGAGAGTGAGTGAGTGAGTGAGTGAGTGAGTGAGTGAGGAGAAATTGTGTTCAGCCACAGCTATGTCATTTTATGTGCGATCGCGCTGAATCTTTCAGGAAGTGTAAAGAGCACCCCTGTGAGTGACCTAACGGAGCAATATTTTTTTAATTAATTCGGTAATTAGGGATGACCAAATGGGTAAAACATAATTATTAATTAGTGGCCAAAATGAGTCAACACAGGTTCGGTACCATGGAGAGCTCCATTTGTTAGCAACTGATGGAGCACACCTGAGTGGAGCAGCACACCTGAGCAGAGTTGGAAGTGGGGGGCAGGGGGCTTGTTTGTGACCCCCCCCCCCCCCCCTCCCATGGGGTAGAAACTATTCAGATGGCGTGAGGTTCTGCTCTTGATAGGACAGAACCTTTTGCCGGATGGAAGTCAAGGACATTGGACAATTTAATCAATATATAATATATATATATATAATATATAATATAATATATATCAATATATATACCCGACCCGTTTTTGCCTGAGATATTACAGACCCGACCCGGGGCGTGTCCGAGAGGAGAGAGAGGAGAGCGACCTTTATGGACCCGACAAAACCGGGTAATTAAAATTGCTGCTAAAAATGCTGTTTATCATGTGAGATACAACTTACTTTATGGTTGTCTAATAAAAGGAGATCAACATAACAGAAAGACTTGCCAAGTTGTGCCATATGTACGGTTTATCCAGTAAATGACGGTGAGACTATAATCTAGCACCTATGTGATGTAGGTGCTCATTTTTCTGATAAATTCATGTTAATTTTTAATTAGTTATTTGACAATATAAAAAGGAGTGATTGACAGCTGTGACAGCCACTCGCCGGGTCCACGACATTGCAATGTCAGAGATCCAAGACCCGAGGCAAACGGTACCGGACCGGACCTGGACCCGCAGACGCTTCTTTCGAATGAACCCAAGACCCAGCCGGGCCCGGGTCGGACCCTCGGGTATTCGGGCATACCCGAAGACCTCTAATATACAATTAATTGTATAATTTATTTTCTTTATTCTATAATATATTATGTTCACTAACTGCTACTATACTGCTTCAGTAATATTCAAAAGAAATCAGATAGAATAGATTGGAAATATTAGCTCAATTGTGCCCAAGCATGACAAGGTTTGTATGCAGTCGAATGTGTAAACACACAGACCCGCACACACACGCACGCACGCACACACACACACACACACACACACACACACACACACACACACACACACACACACACACACACACACACACACACACACACACTTACAGTCTAGTCTTACACCACATCTGCCACCCTGGAGGGCTGTACTTTTTGACACTTGGCTCACTGGGTGCTCAATTAAAGTGTGAATCTGTGGCGTTAATGCCTTAAAACCATTAGCAACACTCCATTCTGTCAGTAGCTCTCCAAACCCACACACTCTCTTGACACGCTGACGGTAAAAAAAATAAGCTAAATAAGGACGCAACAATGAGACTAATGACAGATGCAAACATCTGCTGTAAACAAGCAAATGCTTGTTGACTCGTTAGCATTTGCAAAAATCATTTGATTTGGATGCAGTTTGAATGAAAGATGAACTACGCAATCTGAGCCATATTTACTGCAGATGTACCTGTCTGAGTGTGACGGGTTTCGCCCGCGTTCTCCCTGTCATGTCATTGGTTATCGTCATGGAGTGCAGCTGTGCGTCTGAGGAGGAATATGAATAATAATAACGCATCTTTCTTTGTGCCCCACCCCACCCACTGTCCTGCTGTCCTCTCCACAGCCCATCTGCCAGCCCAGCTCAGCACACATAAAGAAAACAGAGTGATACTCCCTGATGTCTCACTCTTTCATGCATGTGCAGAGTGATACTCCCTGATGTCTCACTCTTTAATGCATGTGCAGAGTGATACTCCCTGATGTCTCACTCTTTCATGCATGTGCAGAGTGATACTCCCTGATGTCTCACTCTTTCATGCATGTGCAGAGTGATACTCCCTGATGTCTCACTCTTTCATGCATGTGCAGAGTGATACTCCCTGATGTCTCACTCTTTCATGCACATAGACAGAGTGATACTCCCTGATGTCTCACTCTTCCATGCATGTGCAGAATGATACTCCCTGATGTCTCACTCTTTCATGCATGTGCAGAGTGATACTCCCTGATGTCTCACTCTTTCACGCATGTGCAGAGTGATACTCCCTGATGTCTCACTCTTTCATGCACATATACAGAGTGATACTCCCTGATGTCTCACTCTTTCATGCACATATACAGAGTGATACTCCCTGATGTCTCACTCTTTCATGCACATATACAGAGTGATTCTCCCTGATGTCTCACTCTTTCATGCACGTACAGAGTGATACTCCCTGCTGTCTCACTCTTTCACGCATGTACAGAGTGATACTCCCTGATGTCTCACTCTTTCATGCACATATACAGAGTGATACTCCCTGATGTCTCACTCGTTCATGCACGTACAGAGTGATACTCCCTGATGTCTCACTCTTTCATGCACATACAGAGTGATACTCCCTGATGTCTCACTCTTCCATGCACATACAGAGTGATACTCCCTGATGTCTCTCTTTCATGTACATATACAGAGTGATACTCCCTGATGTCTCACTCTTTCATGCACGTACAGAGTGATACTCCCTGATGTCTCACTCTTTCATGCACGTACAGAGTGATACTCCCTGATGTCTCACTCTTTCATGCACACACACATACAGAGTGCACCACCACGCCACACAACACTGATGACTTCCTGAGTCAAATCCAGAGCAGGGTTTGACAGCGTGGGGTATAGTAGCTATGCACAATTGGCAACATTTGTTTGACTGAGACGGTACACAAATGTGCTGCATGCAAACAGTCTCTAATGAACCGTATGTTGTTGGTTTGCTCCCTTCTCCTCTAGCAACACTGTGTAAAAGTTCATGTTTTGTAGAGCCGACCGATATATCGATCGGCCGATATTGGCCGGTAACGATATATTGGTATCGGCCGATATGTTGGCCGATATTGCCGATTGCCTATATATATATATATATATATGTATATATATATATATAAATAAAGTTATAGACAGGATGTTGTGTTTATTTTATCCTTTTTCTTAACTCAAGTTATATATATATTTGTTTTTTTGTATTTCTAGTTATTTATAATAATTCAATTCCCAGTGAAGTTTAGTGTTTCATTGCAGTGATGTCAATTTGGACAATAAAGTTGATTGATAAGCTGTAAAATATCCTGCCTACATTATTACATATCTCAAGTCATGTCAAGTCATATCTTTGTCAAGTGTTTGATATTTGAGGGATCATTGCAAAAAAAAAGAGGAATATAATAAGAATATCGGCCGCTATATCGATATCGGAATTTTTTTACTCCCTAATATCGGCATCGGGCCTCAAAAATCCAGTATCAGTCGGACTCAGATTTTTTGTCAACATCCATTAAGAATTAATTACACGCTGACTTATAAAGAGTGTTCTAAAAATACAGACTAAAGGGCCATGCATCATTGTTCAGCATTTTGCACTGAGCAGGCAATTGTCGGGCCGGAGTTGGCGTTCCTGCGAAGTGCCCTTGGAAGCCAGTGTTTTACATCTCAATTAAAGTGCTTTTCGCCGGTGGCCCCCCGCTCTGAGCACAGCCATTATCACCACGGCTCCCAACAGTATAATTATGCCCACTCCCGCCATTACGGCCCCCCTCCCCCAAACCCCCTACCACGCCACTCCATCTTGGACCTTGGCAGGGCGCACCTCAGCCTCCCTCGCAGCCAATCGGGGAGCGGCGTGGCACCATCATTAGCGTGTGGGGCTGGGCAGCGTGGCGCTGGGTGTCTCTATAGGGAGGAGGTGATGAATTCCCCCCGGGGAGAAGTGGCACAGCGAGGCTGCTGCTAAACCCTGAACTGCATGTCAGCGGCACTTTGTCTGAACATGATGGGCTCCTGTTCGGAGGCGGAGCTGCTGCCATGGTCAAGCAAGCGCACACCTCCTACGGTGCACACGGAGACAGACACCTCCAGGAACTAGACCCATATTTCAGAGCAACAACCTCCAGTGTCTGGGAAGGCAGTGATACTTGCTATTTAGCAGCACAGGGTTGACGGTGAAGAAACATCTCCCCAATTTATAATGAGTCGAGAAGATTCATTATTTGCTCAGGACAGACACAAGGTAGGACATCAGGTTAAGTACACACATACATATACTCCCATATAACACCCATTTACAGTAACAGCAATATATGCACAAATCAGTCAACACATCTTTGATCCAATCCTCCATTAAGTTTAAGTTATCCTTTATTTATCCCCATGGGGAAATTCATCCTCTGCATTTGACCCATCCTCTACTAGGAACCTTCCTAGAACTAGGAGCAGTGGGCAGCCGCAGTGCAGCGCCCGGGGACCAACTCCAGTTCTTTTGCCAGTGCCTTGGTCAGGGGCACTGACAGGAGTGTTAACCCTAACATACGTGTCTTTAGATGGTGGGAGGAAACCGGAGCACCCGGAGAAAACCCACACGGACACGGGGAGAACATGCAAACTCCACACAGAAAGGACCGGGGTTCGAACCCGGGACCTTCTTGCTGCGAGGCAACAGTGCTAACCACTGAGCCACCGTGCCATTTCCATCGCACTGTACTGAAAAGTTCCACATTAACACAGGGGTACAGTACAGTAGGGTGACATAAGCTTCTCATTGTGACCAGACCCAGGTTCCCCCCCACCACCTCCTATGATCACAGAATCCCCCGAAAGGTAGAGAAACATATTCTAAGACTGAAAATTCCCCATATTCTCCCCTTTAATAGACTCATAGAAGTGCAAAAAGTGTCAAAATAAAAACTAAGTAAAGAAAACAATAAAATAAACTGCTAGAAATGTTCCACACTGGCTCAGGATTAGTGCTGTGATAAAACGCAGAGGTCCTGGTCATGATGGCTTCCACAGGGACGCGGGCAGAAATATGAACTGGCCTGATGAGTTGTAACGTTCCATAGGCGGAGTGGCGTCTTAACGGAGGACCGAGGGGAAGAGCAGAAGTGCCAGGTGACAGGTCTAAGGAAGCACAGAAGTGCCAGGTGACAGGTCTAAGGAAGTACCGAGCTAAAAACAAAGCACACCTGTGCTGCACAGAGAGCACAAACAAGACTTCACCATCATAAATCATGCACCTATAGCACAGCTACTCACATTTAGAATTTAGACCCCGGGGGGGGGGGGGCGGGGGGGGGGCAGACTCAGACTTGTTGTTTGTGGAATAAGAAGAAGCTGCCATAGTCGATAAACTAAAACGTACCACATGCCTTTGTCATATACGACGGCGGGTAGACAAAATAACTGAAACACTTAACAAGACATGAATTTCAAGTAGCTAGAATGGTCTATTTACGGTAATAAAATTTACTTTGCACTCTGTGGTCTCCCATGTCCCATAAAGGTTCAGTGATGCTTCCATCTGGGGAGGCCATGAATGGTGTTCATCTAACTACTTGTTTAGCAGTGTATATGGGCACATTAACCTCTTAGACGTTAACATCTTAGACTATTGGGGTCATCATGAGGGAACCGTGTTTTCGCCACAGAAAACTGGTCGTGTAAAATGTCCTCATATTATCTGGCCATTATATAATCCTACAGCATAATCATCAGACTTAATGACGCCCATTAAATTGCATGGCCTCAACATTACACCTCCATGTTTAACAGTTGGCAATGGGCATTGTGGTTTGAAGGCCTCATTTGGCTTTATCCAGATAGAAGCCGGTCCTGATGGAGATGAGGGGGTGGAAGATGACTCAGACGATATCACTTTTTTTTCCCCATCGCTCAGCGGTCCAGGTGTTGTTATACATCTTTGTGCACTGGCCTTGGACAGGATACAATGAGTCTCCAAATGGCGGCCTTGCCACAAATACCAACTTTGTGAAGCTAATATGTGAGTTTTCGTGGAGACTGAGACACACAGATTCAATTCTGTGATCATTTTCGACGCCGCACTTTTGAGGTGTTTAGCGGCAAATCCTGTAAGTGTTCGTCTATCTTTGTTGGCAAGCTTCAACTCGTGTTCACCCGGTGCCGCGTTTAATATGTTTGGCACAATATTACCAGACAGTTCACCTTCTCACCTTAAATCATTTTGCAGTTTCCGTGATTGATGCTCCTGCAATTAGAGACACTGCATGAAATAGGCCACGGCCATCACGGGGGGAAAGCTCTCCATTCACTTCCATACACCAGCGTCATTTTCCTTGAATTAAACATAGCTAAAAGCTGTTGTGTGGTGGGGCTGCGCAGACAACAAATGTAAAAAAAATCGGCCATTAAAGTTTTTTTTTGTACTCCCGAGCAAAACAAGGATGCCATTGAGAATTGGCGAGAAGAAAAATGCGGATCTAGCTGTCAAGGAAGTAAGTCGGAGTGTTCATCTTCCGTATACATGATCTTTGTGTGCAACACGTGACATAGGAGAACGCCAGGTTTGGGGGGAAGGGGGGGTTTGTTTCCCCCCGTTTTGGGCGTGGTTTCTGAATGATGACGCGCCCCGCAGTGCCTCTATTCAGCCACAAACTATTTCCTCTTTGGAACTCATCCTTCTCGACACCTGCTAATTGGCTTTGAACTTACCGACTCACCCAGCTTTCTTTGTACAGTAATTGTGATTTAGTTTAGCTTCAAGTCTTTTCTCATTCGTGTCATTTTGTTCACCCTCTGTATATGGTTGTCTGATCCATCTTTATTCAGCCTGTATACTGTGTGTCGTCCTCTCTTGCAGAGTATATCTCTATATTGTGTCGCACACTACATCAGTAGGCTGACAGCTATCCGTGAGCAGTGACAGATCCTCTGGCCCAGGGCAGCCCGTCCAGTTAGCCAGAGTGAGGTCGCCTGTACACAATGACAAGCGGCACATCACTCCTCAGACTGCAGACGCACAGCATCATTAAAAGTCCATCTATCTCAACAGACTGTCTCTATCGCTAAACCCCCATGGGGTCACTGTGGCTCACTATGGAAGGAGAGAGAGAGAGAGAGAGAGAGGGAGGGAGATGGGGGAGAGTACACTGTAAAATATATATATATATATATGTATGTATATTTCAGCTGTGACCATACCTGTCAACATTGGGCTTTGAAAATAAGGCAGATTTTCCGGGGAACCTCCCCATCCGACCATAACTTTTACATTACGAAAGGGATTTCCTCTCTCAGTTCCAGAGATCTACTAACTAGGACACACACACACACAGCGCCGCAGAAGGATGAGGTGCCTTTTAAATCCTCATCAGTACCACGTTTCTGCCAAGCACTGCTAATCTGCGTAGCGTGCCCTACTATGGGTTCCACAGACCGTTAGCTTGACAGATGATGTCGATGCACCACTAACGTTATGCAGTTGTTGGGCCGTCTCCAGCAATTCAGTGACCGGGGGAGAAAGTCAAGACGTGAACTTGCATCCCTTCCACACCACTCCAACACCTCACTACTTAAGTACAGCCATCCAAGAACAGGGCTAGCCTAGCAGCAGCTACTTAAGGAGCACTTGGGCACTCCAAAGCACACCAGCTGTGGCTACAACTAAAAGATGGAGCTAAGCTACATTATTCGTCTTATCCACCTTATTTCTAGCTGCCATGATGCCTGATGGGTGCTTCTTCCGCTTCCGAGTGTAATAGACTGTTTTACAGTCCATGGTTTTAACTTGACAAAAAAAACGTCTATGAGAATTTTACAGGAGAGCCATTCTGCTCTACAGCCGTGTCGTTCGGGTGCTGGGATAACGTAATGCATTGTGGGTAGTCGGCTACTGTGGCTAATGCTAGCGGCTAGCGTAATAGGTACTTTACATGGCAGTAAAACGCCACTGAATGACCACCACAGAGCTATATTTTATTTATGATAATACTGTATCTAATTACACAAGGCCCTTTTAGGACCAAGGTAAAACAAGCGTTTAGGGAAAACTGCTTTTAATGCTGGCACACTAAACATTTATGGTGTTACTTTGTAGATATTACAGTACAGTACATTTGGCAATGGTAGCAGCAATGCTGTTGGACTTTATAAGCAGTGGTTTGGCAGAGACATATTTTGAGTTCCAGTATTGGACTGGTTTTGGGGCTGGCTTGCTCACGGTCTCACCGCTTTCTCTCTCTCTGCATAAATGTAAAAAGAAAATTGGGAAATATTGGAGATTTACAGGGAACATTACCATCAGCGTGGGGGGGAGAGGGGGTGAAAATACAGGAGAAAACCCAGGGAAAACGGGGGAGTTGACAGGTCTGGCTGTGATGGATAATTAGGCTACGGTTATTTACAGCTTGGTCCTTATTTTTCTAGTTGTTGCCACCATGTTCGCCGTTATATAGCAAATCTACCAAAAAAGGGTGGAAAAAATACATTTTAGTTTGCCGTCACTCAAGTGATTTCAAGTGATTTTCTTTGTTTACACGTCAATCATCACAGAATTAAGTGGATTTAACATGATAAAGTCAGTTTGGTGTAGAGATACAGTAAGCAGTAGGACACTGTTTTTCAGTAGAGGTGAAGCATGCATTACCGTCTGACATTCTATTCACTTTGCTCTTCCAGCTAATGAAGCAGTTACACTATGAAAAGGTAAACAAACTACATTATAGTTGGCTGAACTGATAGCAAGATACATTAACGTCTTCATGAATATTTTATACGGTGCAGAGGTAACGAAGAGTGAGTGAGTGAATGTGTGAGTGAGTGAAAGAGAGAGAGAGAGAGAGAGAGAGGGGGTTGAAAGGGATCCAGAGACACGAAATGCCAGATTAGAGTGGCAATTATTTAATCTCCATTGTTTGTGACTAACGATAATTGGGAATAGCACACAATAATTACACATTCTCAGAGATGGGAGCAAACAAACTATTAACACAGCAGTCGCATATCTTGCGATCGACAATGTCATCGACTAATTAGCGGCACAGTGAACAACTGTTGAATGTCTCGCTTCACTTGTCACATAATTCACATTGATATCCGGCACACTGGTGACAGACTGATTCACTTCATATTCCGATGCATAAATAAATGAAAACAGTTGTGAATTTGAGTGCTAAAGTAATTATTAAAGCTTGTTAATTCTTTACTGTAATAGTTTTCGGTCTCTCACTGATCTCCTATACAGAATGTGTCATCTTTCCGGTGAAGCCTTTGTTCTTGGTAATGTAGCGCCGGGTGGCAGGATAGATGATGTGCGGGGGGACATTAATCATATGCATGTGTTTGCAAAATGTTCCCTTTTTAGTTGTGCTTTAGTTTCTGCTTCTTGTCATAGACAAGCAGAGGTGCAGCGAAACAAAGGGCAGCGTGCTACAGTATGAAGTCAGCAGCAACTAACTACTGTACCCTTAAAGGAACACTCCGCCCATTTTCAACCAGCTTTGTATCATTAGAACATCAGTAGTATATCAGTCAACTGTAAACTGTTTTGAAGTCTGCCATTTAATTTGACAGTTATTGAGTGTTAAAGTGTGGACCAGTGACATCACTGGTCCACACACTAACTCAAATGAATAACTCATTAACTCAAATCAACTCTCAATAACTGTATTCATCATTCATCTAGTTTGACAGTTATTGAGTTATTAATTTGAGTTAGTGTGGACCAGTGATGTCACTGGTCCACACTTTAACACTCAATAACTGTCAAATTAAATGACAGACTTCAAAACAGTTTACAGTTTTCTGATATACTACTGATGTTCTGATGATACAAAGCTGGTTGAAAATGGGCGGAGTGTTCCTTTAATGAACATTCACACGTTTCAGGTCTGCTCCAGCAGGGAATGCTGCGTACTGTACTGTGCCATGGACTCGTGACATTGCAGCTCTGAATACAACTCATAACCTTTATGCCCCCCCCCCTCTCTCTCTCTCCCACGGTCACACCAGCACAGAGCGATAGATAGATAGATAGATAGATAGATAGATAGATAGAGTAGATAGATAGATAGATAATAGATAGATAGATAGATAGATAGATAGATAGATAGATAAATAGAGTAGATAGATAGAGTAGATAGAGTAGATAGATAGATAGATAGATAGATAGATAGATAGATAGATAGATAGATAGATAGATAGATAGATAGATGGATAGATAGATCGATAGATACTGTATGGTCAGGGATATTATATAGTCTTCTGTTAGTCAAGGAAACAATGTGTTGTGTTTAGATTGCACCAACTGCAGCAGTCTTGAACTCATACGGTTACAGTACATGTGGGATGAAATCCATGTGGTTTTATGTTGGGGAGTGGGGACTACGGATGGAAACTAGCCTCGTGCTAAATCCAGCATTTCTTTTTTACACTTGTATCATTTTATATGTTTCAACGTGTTCATTAATTATGCTTTGTCCCTCCAAAATAAACCAATAAAGTAAAGTGAAGTATGTCAAAGTCAGGCACTTGAATGATAAAAAGGCCTTTATTAGCATTAGCTCTCTGATGAAGGTGGATTTTCGATATGCATGGTGCTCTTTGAGTGTTTTAGCCTGTCTAATAATAAAGCCTTTGTTATCATTCAAATCCCTGGACTTGGATTTTTTTTATACTACATACAATACCGTAGGGTGGTTCTAATTCTACTATTTTTCTTATCGCAATTCCCTTGCAAGAGTACGTGTGGTAATGGAATACCCAAAGCGCTCCCTGCTCAGTTTTCTGTTCCGTCTACAATTCACACAATTTTATTTGTGTCATTTCTCTTCCCTTGTGGTTCTTCCCTGTGTCACGGCAAGATGCTCTCTGATTGGTCTCCTATAATGTCTGTCAGGCTAAGAGGGGTGGAGCTCGGTGCAGAAGTCTTGAAGAGAGGCTGAAAGGTCAGGGTGAGGTCTCTCTACTCTAGACCTCGCTGCCTGCAAGATGGTGTTTACTATGTGTCGTGACTGGGTTTCCCTTCTCAAAAGTTTTGTTTCAAGTATTGTCCGCGTGTTATATGTACAAATGAACTGTAAAAGGAGCACCAAGGCGAACCAGGAAGAGTGAGCTGACGAGAGATGAGCAGTTAAGCTCCATATTACCCGATCCAGCCTGACAGCTAACGAATTTACTTTCTAATCTAACCCTCACGACAACCAAACTGCTGGAAGCCCCTAGACAACGAGGGAATATCCCGACAAATAGCGATATGCCCAGAGTTGTGTTTTGACGTGACACCTGTAATATTGATTATGCCAACAAGCCACGATATCAACATACC
Source organism: Poromitra crassiceps (assembly GCF_964638095.1). Taxonomy (NCBI): domain Eukaryota; kingdom Metazoa; phylum Chordata; class Actinopteri; order Beryciformes; family Melamphaidae; genus Poromitra; species Poromitra crassiceps. The sequence continues at coordinate 10,449,206 of NC_139647.1, read as the reverse complement.
TGTTCTAACAAAAGCAATAGCTAACTGCAAACATGCTACTAATAAACACTGTAACACTCCATAATAACAGCCTATAGCCTACTACTAAACAAATGGCTAACTCGCAAACACGCTAACATGCTACTATGAAGCAACATATTGCTCCCACCACGCTCCAAGCAAGCAAATGCAACCTGCAGATTGGCTTGACTTTGCCAGGTCTTCAGGATCTGCATGAAAATATCCACAACAAGGCTGGTACAGTAGCTCCTCTATCAAGCAGCATGCGATGACCTCCCAGGGTTTAACACCACCCTGACCCAGGCATCCATGCTGGGGAGAGTTGCTGGCTCCGTGCCAGCTTGGTGCTCCTGACCTGGATTTGACTCCACCCGATGGTGTCCAAACCCCAGGAGGCCATCTCTGCCTGCCTGGCTCCACGCTGATGCCTCCTACAGCAGTACCATAAAGCTGCACTGTTGCCTCTCAGCACGGGGGAACTGAGATCAATACCACAGCAGTCCTCTCTATGTGAGAGCGTGCGTGTTCTTGCCGTGTGCTCATGGGGTTTCCGTGCTCCGGCTTCCTCTCACAGTCCAACATGTATGTAACGTGTTGTGCCAGTCCCCCCGCCGGGATCGAACCGGAGAGTGTCTCTTGAGGTTTCGGAGAGTGAGGTGGGTACCACACTCACCCCCCCCCCCCCTAAACCTCACTCCCATCCGGGTCACGGCACCAATGTAACCCGTGTTGTGTAGTCCACGGCTAGGGGTCGAACCAGGAACCTCCGGCATGGGAGGCGGGTGCTCTAGCAAGGAGACTAAAAGCCACGAGCTCTAGGATCTGTCGCTAGAGCGTCTCGTCAGGTCTCGGGGAGTGAGGTTTACTTACCGCACAGCGCTACCCGCTGGCTGTTACACAAAACACATGCAAGTCAGGTGGATTGTAGTCTTTTAAATTGCACATAGGTACGTATGAATGTGAGAGTGAGTGAGTGAATGAGTGAGTGAGTGAGTCTTTATCTAGTCAGGGGTGCCCACACCTCATCCCTTCCCAACTGTCTTAGCTGTGTGATGGATTGGTGACATGGGCTGTTAAGCGGTTAAAGAAAATGACTGAATTAAATGAAACAAAAAGTCCTATTTCTATTGCTGCAATATAGAAATACGCAAAGTTGTTCAACAAAGTAGGAATCTTCTGTGCATGAACCTTTTTAACCACCACATTTCCATGTGTGAGGTGCAGGGCCTGAAACCAGGCACTCATCGAAGAATCCAAGTCCCTGGTATTATAATGTATTATAGTGGTTCAGATTACAGAGAGAATGGGATCAGGTCACCCCACCGGCCTCTCTCTCTCTCTCCGCACTCCGGTATGACACTTTCTCCTTCTGCTCCTCGGAAATATTCAGCACTCATGCCTTCATCTCTCTGACCCGTGTCAGGGTCCCAGGGGAGCCGCGGCTAAAGATCACTCCTCACGAAGACGACCTTATTTCCCCAAAGATGATCTCACAGAGGAACAAGAAAAAATCACTAAGTCGCCGAATAGAGATAGCTGTTAGATTCAGGGAACAAAGAGTCGGGGAGAGAGAGAGAGAGAGAGAGAGAAAGAATGGAAGAGGAGGTGAGAAAAAAGGAGGGACTTGATCGTCACTCTCGTCGCGTGTCAGTCATTGGTTCCTCTCCCAGGGGCTCAGCGTCAACGCCATCTATAGCTGCCGTCTCCGCCTAAGACCTGCTTCGTGACAGAACACCTCATCATAGGCTCATCATCAGACCTGCGTCACAGTGACAGAACACCTGATAGGCTCATCATCAGACCTGCTTCACAGTGACAGAACACCTGATAGGCTCATCATCAGACCTGCTTCACAGTGACAGAACACCTGATAGGCTCATCATCAGACCTGCTTCACAGTGACAGAACACCTGATAGGCTCATCGTCAGACCTGCTTCACAGTGACAGAACACCTCATAGGCTCATCATCAGACCTGCTTCACAGTGACAGAACACCTCATAGGCTCATCGTCAGACCTGCTTCACAGTGACAGAACACCTCATAGGCTCATCATCAGACCTGCTTCACAGTGACAGAACACCTCATAGGCTCATCGTCAGACCTGCTTCACAGTGACAGAACACCTGATAGGCTCATCGTCAGACCTGCTTCACAGTGACAGAACACCTCATAGGCTCATCATCAGACCTGCTTCACAGTGACAGAACACCTCATAGGCTCATCGTCAGACCTGCTTCACGGTGACAGAACACCTGATAGGCTCATCGTCAGACCTGTTTCACAGTGACAGAACACCTGATAGGCTCATCATCAGACCTGCTTCACAGTGACAGAACACCTCATAGGCTCATCATCAGACCTGCTTCACAGTGACAGAACACCTCATAGGCTCATCGTCAGACCTGCTTCACGGTGACAGAACACCTGATAGGCTCATCGTCAGACCTGTTTCACAGTGACAGAACACCTCATAGGCTCATCATCAGACCTGCTTCACAGTGACAGCATGCCTCATAGGCTCATCATCAGACCTGCTTCACAGTGACAGAGCGCCTCATAGGCTCATCATCAGACCTGCTTCACAGTGACAGAACACCTGATAGGCTCATCGTCAGACCTGCTTCAGTGACAGAGCGCCTCATAGGCTCATCATCAGACCTGCTTCACAGTGACAGAACACCTCATAGGCTCATCGTCAGACCTGCTTCACAGTGACCGAACACCTGATAGGCTCATCATCAGACCTGCTTCACAGTGACAGAACACCTGATAGGCTCATCGTCAGACCTGCTTCACAGTGACAGAGCGCCTGATAGGCTCATCATCAGACCTGCTTCACAGTGACAGAACACCTCATAGGCTCATCATCAGACCTGCTTCACAGTGACAGAACACCTCATAGGCTCATCATCAGACCTGCTTCACAGTGACAGAGCGCCTCATAGGCTCATCATCAGACCTGCTTCACAGTGACAGAACACCTCATAGGCTCATCGTCAGACCTGCTTCACAGTGACAGAACACCTCATAGGCTCATCATCAGACCTGCTTCACAGTGACAGAACCCCTCATAGGCTCATCGTCAGACCTGCTTCACAGTGACAGAACACCTCATAGGCTCATCATCAGACCTGCTTCACAGTGACAGAACACCTCATAGGCTCATCGTCAGACCTGCTTCACGGTGACAGAACACCTGATAGGCTCATCGTCAGACCTGTTTCACAGTGACAGAACACCTGATAGGCTCATCATCAGACCTGCTTCACAGTGACAGAACACCTCATAGGCTCATCATCAGACCTGCTTCACAGTGACAGAACACCTCATAGGCTCATCGTCAGACCTGCTTCACGGTGACAGAACACCTGATAGGCTCATCGTCAGACCTGTTTCACAGTGACAGAACACCTCATAGGCTCATCATCAGACCTGCTTCACAGTGACAGCATGCCTCATAGGCTCATCATCAGACCTGCTTCACAGTGACAGAGCGCCTCATAGGCTCATCATCAGACCTGCTTCACAGTGACAGAACACCTGATAGGCTCATCGTCAGACCTGCTTCAGTGACAGAGCGCCTCATAGGCTCATCATCAGACCTGCTTCACAGTGACAGAACACCTCATAGGCTCATCGTCAGACCTGCTTCACAGTGACCGAACACCTGATAGGCTCATCATCAGACCTGCTTCACAGTGACAGAACACCTGATAGGCTCATCGTCAGACCTGCTTCACAGTGACAGAGCGCCTGATAGGCTCATCATCAGACCTGCTTCACAGTGACAGAACACCTCATAGGCTCATCATCAGACCTGCTTCACAGTGACAGAACACCTCATAGGCTCATCATCAGACCTGCTTCACAGTGACAGAGCGCCTCATAGGCTCATCATCAGACCTGCTTCACAGTGACAGAACACCTCATAGGCTCATCGTCAGACCTGCTTCACAGTGACAGAACACCTCATAGGCTCATCATCAGACCTGCTTCACAGTGACAGAACCCCTCATAGGCTCATCGTCAGACCTGCTTCACAGTGACAGAACACCTCATAGGCTCATCATCAGACCTGCTTCACAGTGACAGAACACCTCATAGGCTCATCGTCAGACCTGCTTCACAGTGACAGAACACCTCATAGGCTCATCGTCAGACCTGCTTCACAGTGACAGAACGCCTCATCGTCAGACCTGCTTCACAGTGACAGAACACCTCATAGGCTCATCATCAGACCTGCTTCACAGTGACAGAACACCTCATAGGCTCATCGTCAGACCTGCTTCACAGTGACAGAACACCTCATAGGCTCATCGTCAGACCTGCTTCACAGTGACAGAACGCCTCATCGTCAGACCTGCTTCACAGTGACAGAACACCTCATAGGCTCATCATCAGACCTGCTTCACAGTGACAGAACACCTCATAGGCTCATCGTCAGACCTGCTTCACAGTGACAGAACACCTGATAGGCTCATCGTCAGACCTGCTTCACAGTGACAGAACACATCATAGGCTCATCGTCAGACCTGCTTCACAGTGACAGAACACCTCATAGGCTCATCATCAGACCTGCTTCACAGTGACAGAACACCTCATAGGCTCATCGTCAGACCTGCTTCACAGTGACAGAACACCTCATAGGCTCATCATCAGACCTGCTTCACAGTGACAGAACACCTCATAGGCTCATCGTCAGACCTGCTTCACAGTGACAGAGCGCCTCATAGGCTCATCATCAGACCTGCTTCACAGTGACAGAGCGCCTCATAGGCTCATCATCAGACCTGCTTCACAGTGACAGAACACCTCATAGGCTCATCGTCAGCACACATTAAAAAGAACCAGGGCTTTTTTAATCATCTCACTTTATCACTCCAGCACAGTCTCATTTGAGGAGACATCAGGGTGATATGGCTCATCAACATCAACAGGACAAAATGGCCAAGTAAGCCTTATGAGGCAAAGGAGATTACCAATCATTTTGAACTCTTTAAGTTTCAGAGAAAGTCAGGGTGTCTCTGTACTTTTGTTTCTAACTTCTGTATGTTGAAGATGGTGTTGGGGTGTGAACAACAGTGCGAGATGATTATCAGGAAGAATTAAATTGGCTGTATTTGACACCTTTTACTTCTACGCCGTTGTTTCTCAATCCTCGTCTCCATCCTCACATCTTTTCCTGTGTTGTATCTTCCTGTAGCACGTCTTTCCCTCTGGGACTAAGGCACGGGCGCGCTTACTGATTTGGGATCCCTCAGTAAAGGCAAGCATGGGGCCCCCTGAATCCCAACTCTCTCTTGCTTTTTTAATTCACCCATTCTGTATATAAAGTTGGTGGCTTTACTTATTATATTCTTTGTAACTTCTCTCTCAGCTATGCAGTGTCAGGGGAAATGAGCTTGAAGTCAAACTCACTAGTCTGGCTGAGTAGTGGTGGGTGGCCATGGCTCAAGACTGAAATAATTTATTGCTTACCCTTTTTTCTTCTTCTATTCTTGTCTATTCTTGTCTTTTGTGTGGCTCTTTTGTGCTTTTTAAATGTTTAATTTTTACTCTTCTCAATCTGGATGTATAGTGTAATAAAATTAGACACAAACCACCAAAAACAAATACATGTACAGTATGTACTTGTTTTATTTTGTTATTCATTATTTTCCTTGATTATGTTATACGTTGCATCATTCTGATATTTCTTATGAACTTTGAGAATGACAAGATTTATACGGTCTAAAAAAAGGTAGATGAACACGAGTTTACACAATAAAAAGACAACCTGAAGTTAGGCGAGTCAAGGAAATAATGAGATTTTTATTGTGTGTTTTAACCTTATTGGAGTAACAGATTAATCTCAAGCTCAGTTGACCCTTTCAGTAAAGTTAAATGTATGAGTTTGAAAACTTTAAAATAAATTCTCCTGATTATCTAACCTTCTCCTATGTGGTAAATCTTGCACTTCAAGTGGGCGAAACAATAACTAAGATTTCTTTTTTAAATAACTGCTATTTTGAGGCCAGGTCTGCAATCAGGTGATGTGAAGTGTATGAAGGATGCTGTGTAGAGTGAGCCCGGTGCTCCGAGACTCCTGCTGTCCCCGTGCTGCCTGCCTGCCTGCCTGCCTGCCTGCCTGCCTGCTCCCTGGGGTCCGCGGAGGACTGATCAGTCATTAACTGGTGCAGCACCGCGCAGCTCCAGCTCCGGAGTGCCTGTGTCCCTGGGAGGATCAATAGGCTAGGGTAATTAAAGAGCTGGCTGGGGAGGGGGGGGAGCGAGGGAGGGCTTGTTGCCGGGGAGGGGGGGGAGCGAGGGGGGGGCTTGTTGCCGGTAAATCCACCGCAGCGACAGGATGCCTGTAGCCAGAGCGACTGCAGCGCTGACACTGAGAACGCCACTAAGGGAAGGCGCCCCGGCCACACAAACACACGGAGCACAACAAGAAACAAATGCACACGCACACACCAGCGAGATGGCACACACACAAAGCTAATCGCCTGAATAAAATGTGGGGCAGTGTTGTACGTTTCTAGAGTCCACGGAAATGTAAAATATGAACATTTCTGAATGAAAATACGTTGCATATCACATCTACGATCTCGACGTACATTTGAAACAAAACCGGTTAATTCATAAACCTTGCTGCCTTTCCAACGTTAAACGCAAATAGGCCTACTGGTTAGCTATTTTTAGGCAAGTAAAACAACTTAATTATGTTTAGGCAAGTAGCTAAAACAACTTAGGTTTAGGCAACTAAAGCAACGTGGTTAGGGTTATGGTTTGGGTTAAAACCGAAAAGCACGACATACCTCGGTCTGGAGTAAAACTGGAGCTCTCTTGCTTGTAAAATGGGGACATGAGACTGACATGAATGTGAATATTCACGTCACGTCATTGTATATGACGTGTATAACGTTAATTATTCACGTAATGTGATATGCAACTTATTTTCGCTGAGAAATGTTCACATTTAACATTTCCGTGGATTCTAGAAACGCACAATGTCGATGTTTTAATCTGGCAACTGGGCTGCACAAAGACATACAAACACAAAATGAAGATGTTAGAGCGTGTGTGATGGCCTACTGTTGTGCAATTACTCGACTTGTATTCCGTTTTCTACGATTTCTGATGTCATGCGGCGTAAATTGGCACAGATGATAGTAATTAGTGTGATTTAGAGTGCTCTGCCATTCCCAAACACGCAGGATTAATAGTGTCTGCTTGTGTACCCATGTGGAGACACAAATCTATGGAACTGTCAGGACGCATGGTGATTTAATTTCTCTAAGCTGCTTTTTTGCGTGAGTAACGTTTCATTGTGGAAAAACCCCCACGTGTTAAAGTAGTAGATGGAAGAATGAGAGAAATCATCCTGTTGCACTGACAGCTGTGACTGATTTTGTTTTGCAGCATGTTTGCAGATCATACAAATGTGTTATAGAGCAAAGTCAACTGTGTGTGCCCTAAATCCCCGAGCGTTTGCCAGCGCCACTGGTTTGGGTAATCTGAAGCTTTGGTAATCCTTACCTCCTTACCTCACTCTAAGAAGGATGCACGCGTTCCCCATCCAAAAGGTCTCATGTTGTTATCAACCCTCCGAGGCCATTTACACCTGGCATTAACCTGCGATTTCTGCCATCAGATTGCAATCAGATTGTGCTGGACCACTTGAAAGGACAGGTGTAAACGCCCCCAAGACACATTGAAGATGGGATTACAATCTGATCTGCCAAACCACCTCCGGAGGTGGCCAGGGACGCATTGTGTACACATTGAACACAAGTGCAAATGCAATGTGTCCTCTCAATCTGGATACAGCAACTGTATGAGGATTGAGAGGCCACCTATTTTGGGTGATCAATTTGCCATCAGATTGCAATCTGATCACCCAAAACGCATGTGAACGCCAGGTGTAAATGAAATCAGGCTAATGTGGTCAAGCACAATCTGATTGCAATCTGATGGCAGAAAACGCATGTTAATGCCAAGTGTAAATGGCTTCTGAGATTTATAAGACCTTTTAAATCTAGTATACATAACAGCATCTCTGTAATCTTCAATACACAATGCAAACGGAGAAAACATTGTGGGATAATTATGCTGTAAATACTCTAAATATTGGTGTGTGTGTGTGTGTGTGTGTGTGTGTGTGTGTGTGTGTGTGTGCGTGCATGTGCGTGCATGCATACAAACGAAGTGACTCACACTTAAGTCATGACTTGGATATTATTGACGAATAATTAACACATACATGTGTGGCTATATATAATTTTCATTTTAGAGATGATTAACATCGTCTCTGGTGTCACAGGTGAAGAAACAAGCAATTTATAACAATAAGGTGTTAGTCATTAATGTCACCTTGGCAAATTATGCCACGTCAATTGTTTTTCATTCGCACTGTTCAATTTCATCTTGTTGTGTACTTCCACACATTTATACAGACTAAAAAAAAATAATTTAGTAAATGGATATAACTTACCGATTCCAGTGCAGAGAGACCATGCTGAACAGTATATCATGACCTTCTGACTCACTACCGTTATACTGTAGTGTACAATTAGAATACTAAAATACTCTGTGCACTAGGTTACATACCAAGCAGGCACCTAATGTAATCTGTTCTCTGAACCTCTGCAGACGTGGGACAAAAATGCGATTAGGTGCAGCGGAATTGGCTCAGCTGCGGTAATATAGAGCGCTCCTGCCGCTACTGTGCGGCTGTGAGGTATAGTCGAATCAATACAATAATAAATTAGCAATAATCCTTGCAATCAAATGAAAAAGGTGTTATATTAAATGTTTGTATGTGATGCTGGTCAGTGCAGCTTGGTGTTCTTGTTTCACTTACAATGAAAATGGATAAACTCATTCTCTAAAGGCAGTGGCTCCACAACCCGTCGAAATGAGAGCTGAGCTGACTACAGGCGACCTGCAACGTGGGCACACACACACACATACAGAACAGAACTTTTCCCACCAAGGGATTACTATAATGTATTTTATGCTAATTATCAGAACTTGGAAGAACTCTTAAGCTTGCAAAAAATATGACTTAGCGAGTCAAGAAGACATTTATCACATATAGGTCAAAGTCAAAATAGCATAATGTATCTATGAGAAAGAAATCTTTTCTCACATTCTGTGAATGATCTCGTTATGTGTGTGGGCTTCCAGTCGCTAATTTAAGGCCGGGGCTTTGTACTATCTAACAGCCTTCTTCAGTTCTTCAGTGCCATATCGAGGCCCTTTCCAGGCACGGAAACCCGATCCTCGAGTCGCACCGCCGACGTTCCTTCCAGGGACTCTATCCTATCCTGACCTGCTCCCCCCCCCCTTCCCGGGCGTATTGATTGTTTGATTTATTGATCCGGCACAATGTGCTTTCCATTAAGACGTACAGGAAGACTTTGTCACACACGCTGTCTGTAAGGAGGCGGTTGAGTGAGCGGGGGAAGGCGGTGGTGGGGGGGGGGGGGGGGAGCAGGAGCAGCGGTGTCCCATCGATCACGCGGCTGATGACTCTGATCACTCTGAACAGACCCGGGATCGACGAGCCGTCCCCCGGAGCCGACCCGAGAGCCTTGATCTGGAGGACGAGGGGTGGGCGTGTTCGTCAGCGACAAACATTCCACAACTCGACAGAAAACAAGAGAGGGTATTAACTGTGATGGAGGCCATCGATCGGGGCCGCACCGCACACAGAGTCACAGAGAGACAAGCTGGCCCATTCGATTTGTCTGGAGACAGAACCCGCTGTCATTTGGAGCGAACTGCGCGCGGCGGGGAGAGTACATCGCGGGTCAGCGGCGCTCGTGTCATCCGAGCGCGTTTTTGCGGGCGCGGTGCGCGGAGTCCGCGGGCGGACGTGGAATCAGAGAGAGTGACAGAGCGACAGAAGAGAGAGAGCGCGGAGACGTGAGAGAGTGAAGGAGGGTAATGCAGAGCTCCAGGGGGGATTGAGCCAGGCCGTGTCATTAACAGTCGAGGGAGAGATCTCCTCCTGGGCTGAGAGGGTCAGTCCACTCCCTGCAGACACGTCTCTGAGCAGGGCCACTTTATATATATTACCAGCTTAAAGCCAGCTTTATTCTGTCGTGTTGGGCTTTTAAACAACAGGAGGCAGAAGCTGCTGCTAGACTGTCCTCTCACTGAGGCTCGACATCCGGCTGAACACAGAGCAGACACAAACTCATGGCTGTGAATACTCAAGGGGGTCTGCAGTTGGTAAATATGGACTCTTTGATTTTTCCACGCTATGCAATATACAAATGCACACTGCGCATTCCCCGAAGACGCGGGTTGAGCGTTTCTGTTTGATGTGAATGGAAATTAATACATGGCAGCTTTTTCCACATCCTCTTTAAAGGAAGAAATCCACCCCCAGATACTCGTACACTGTTAGACATGGTATTGTGTGTTGCAAACTTTTTTGGCGTATCCTCTCTCCCGCGACCTGCCTCGTCGACTTCTACTTCGGTTAGTGGTTTCTTAGGCCATGTTCACACTACAGGCAAATCCGATTTGCTGCTAAAGTCATTATCTTGATTGCTTTCCCAAATCTGATTTGGGAGAGTGTCCGCACTGCCACAAATCTGATTTGGGCAAGTGTTCAAGTCGGATCTGTGTCCAGACACAACAAGCCTATCTGCATGGGTTGCTAGGGTAACGACATAAGCGTCAGTAAACAACTAGCTCTGAAGGTGCTTTCCACACTCTCTGATTTGGGTGATCAGCGTGTCCACACTGAAGACACATCAGTCGAAAGCAGATTGGAAACTACCTCCATATCGCCGCTGTCGTTCCAGGACCTCGAATTTCCAAAACATGAACTTTTCAGGAAGTAAAAAAAACCTGTTTGCTCTTAAACTACTGAACCAAATGTCGTCCAAGTTGGCACATGTCTTAATTATAGTTAGTTTCCCGCTGAATGTGTCATTACTTTATAAATATCTTACCTGGATAAGCTCAAATTATGTTGTTTATATTATCAGTCCGACTTGGAAGCGCTTTCTCACGGCCAGTCAAGCGGGAGAGAGTCGCATACTCATGCACGAGCCCCCAAGCTCCAGGCCGCGGGTGCGCGCGCAGGAGCAGCAGCATTGCCCCTCGCCTCTCATGGCCGAATGGGGGCTTTCACATGGGGTGAGAAATAGTCTGACATAACGTAACGTTAACGTTACTTTATTCTCGTCAGAAAGCACTCCGATTTGCATGTTAAAACAAGTTTGCAGCCTAGGAATAACTGGAAAACATTTGATTGATATATTAACGTCAGAGGAAGCCAGGATTAGTCAAAACGATATGAGAAATACACAGCGCGTCTGCCGTGTGTCTTTTCCGGGTTTATTGTCCTGCGTGGGGGGGTACACACGGAGGTAGGTAGGGGGGGAATTTCGAGGTTTGACTGACAGATTGAGGGCGAATGGCGTTACGAGATTTACTCACAAGCTCGTTTTAATGCTTTTCCATTGGTTGCATTTGTTAAAAACCACACAGAGACGTGAAGGGTGACCAATGGCATTGATTCATGACAAAAAATAAAAAAGTGAAAAAAGGCACATTCGAGGTCCTGGAACGACAGCGACGATATGTGGTTTGGGACAAGTGACACAAATCAGATTTGGAGCGTCCAGACTCATCAAACCAATCTGGATAGAATCATTAATAGGTCATTAAAGTTCACAAATCGGATTTGGCCTCCTAGTGTGAGCATGGCCTTACATTTCCAAGAATGACTTCCAACAAGCACCAAGGAGCAGGAACTTGTTGCATTCAGCCGTGGGTTTGAAAGGGAACAGTAATGCTAGTGATAGAATAGCAACAGCAGCAGGACAGCGAGTTTTCTGCCCCTTATAGTCAAATATTTCCTGTGGCTGCATTGCATTATGGTCTATTGATGCTACTCTCTGTGGAGAGATTGCTCTCTCTTCCTCCTCTTCAAATGGATTTCTCCATGTGTGATTGTTGAACGTCGGTGCAAAATGGTGAGCCTCGCACTTTAATCTGAGAAACTGACATTTACCGCTGATGCTTTCGATGGGGGGGAAAGTGGTTTGCTATCAAACTCTATTGTAGCTGCACTGGAAATATTTTGATGTACGTTTGGTTAGTTATCATGGGAATAAGAAAAATACACCAGCAAACAACAGAATGAAAATAAAAGTACAGCCGTCCCAGTAGTGCAAGGCAGATTCCCTGCCTACCAACATGAAGGTTGCAGGTTCAAGCCCCCGTGTTACCTCCGGCTTGGTTCAGCATCCATATAGGCACAATTGGCTGTGTCTGCAGTAGGGCTGTGAATCTTCACTGGCCTCACGATTCGATTACGATTCAGAAGGCTACGATTCGATTACGATTATCGATGCATCTCGATGCATCTTAAATCGATGCATCACTTTTTTTCCCCAATACATGATTTATTTTTTCTCACTGTGTGGCTACTTTTAAAATAAAAGTGCATTTGGAATTGCATTGTATTATGATCCAAATAAACAACTGCATGTACTTCCATTATATTTAATTCGATTATATATATATTTTTTATATAATCGATTTTTGACATTTGTGGATCGATGCAGAATCGTGCACGTCCGCATCGCGATGCATCTTATAATCGATTATTTTTGACACCCCTAGTCTGCGGGTAGGAATCCGGATTAAGGGTATGTGTCCTCCTGGTCACTGCACTAGCGCCCCCTCTGGTCGTTTGCACAGCTTGCATGAGACGGCACAAGACCAGGGATTTCCCAGAGCCGCAGCTCCGCCTGCTAGTGATCAGTGATCGGCAAGCTGCACGATCACTGGACAGGTGACCTATCGATCACCCAAAACATAGTCTTTTCTATCTTCTATTTTACTCTAAACAGGTGAGTTACATAAAGATGCCCCCGTACAGGTGTTATGATAGGTGAAATTAGCTATATAGACCAAAAGCGTGTTTTGAACCAGGCTGTAATAATCCTGTTGTAAAGACAGGCGTTTTAACATGGGAAGAACGGGGAACGACTCCCTTTTTGCAGCCAACCTCAAGTGGCCATTGAAGGAACTACAGAATTCACTTCTGCAGCTTCCTCTGCCCGAACCCAAGCTTGCCCCCTGGAGAAATCCAGAAAAAAAAGAAAGAAAGGCACGGCGCGCTGCACAGGCAAAGCGTGGATTGCTCCTTAAAAATGAGATTGGACTTCTTCATCACAAGATCCTCTCCGTTTCACACTGCCTGATATCATCCATCATGTCTGATCATCAGACACAAAATAAGGGTGCTGTCATTTAAAGATGTTATCCATTTAGCTGCTCCGCTTGGCCTCAGGCTACCTCCAGACAAACTCCACAAACACCACCTGTCTAACTAACTAGCCTTAAAAATGCACTGTGTGCCACACACACACACACACACACACACACACACCGTATTCATATCTGACTGTGCTCTTGTTTTATTTCATCCTTTATTAAATGATTTATTAATATAGTCGACATGAATGATGTACTCTCAGCTGAGCAGCCACATTTTGTGAAATGTTTGGGCGCGAGCATGACAGTTTGACGCAGAGCCAATCTACAGAGCAGACAGGAAAGGTGATTGAAATTCATTGCCTTTGTACGGCTGTAATTTGTATCCAGATCAGAATGTGCCAATTGCAATGAGCACAGGGGCATTTTCCCAGCATTCCAATTAGACAGGAAGCACATGGAAATGGTTTGAGAGGAATGACAGGCAGGGGGGCCTTTTATAATCACAGGTACACTATTTAGCGAAGCACAGAGGAGCTAATTTTTTTTTATTAAAATTAAAGGCAGAAGTGAATGGCATGCGTTTGCAGAGCAAAATGCATAACTATTAACACGATGAATGTTTTTGCTCAGCTGTTGTAGTTTAGAACTAATTTTTCTGTTCGTATTGTGCTACACATCATATTAAGGCTTCTTGTTTCTATGAAAACACAGGCCTGATTATCAACCCTCGCACCTGTTATTTCTGTACATAAAAATCAATCAAGACACCACTTAGAATTACTTTATACCTATGGCGACTAATTCATCTGGGTGTAAATTTCAAACACTTACTGTATGTACATCTCATTACACAAACACACACACACACACACACACACACACACACACACACACACACACACACACAGCTGGATCTAACTCCCATTGGACACAGCCATTATTGTTTCTATGAAAACAGGCTCATTATCAACCCCATGTTATTTCTGTACTGTTATTTCTGTACTTTTCCAACATAAAAATCAATCAAGACACCACTTAGAATGACTTTATACCTATGGCGACTAATTCATCTGGGTGTAAATTTCAAACACTTAAGCCGTTTTCCCACATGCGCTTTGTACCGCTAAATGACCGGAACGTGGTCTAATGCCTGCATGTGTCAAAGTTGTTGCTCCGGTATAAGCGCGACCGCGTCATCGCGGACATTTCACCAGTTTCGAGCCAGTCAGAAGAGCGGTATGCGCGATAACGGACTCAAGTGTAGAACGGGTCCAGTCATTTCCCGCGACACCGGTCCTTCTCTCATGGGCGAGGTGTACACACGTTGCTTAATGTTCCAGCGGGCATAATCTAATCATTCGCGCACATTAAAGCAAACTGGCGAAATGATCTTGTGATAATAAGAGCGGTATGTCAGCTTCATGTGTGGGCGTGCTGATTTCCCCCTCTCTCCTCTCTGCTGCCTGCTCGCTCTCTGGCCACAGTCCTTCAGTCCTCCTCAGTCACAGCCCGACAGGGACACAGACGAAGCGAATGCACGAAGCGAAATGTGGAAGTATTTTGCTTACGTTGCCGACAGCGAAGGCAAGCCCGGACACATCAAACGAAGCCAGTCTGTAAAAAGTGCTTCAACGCGACGCAGGTGAACGGATAAACAAGCAAACTTATTTCACCATCTGAGTTTTGCCGACACGTCACTCCCCACCAGCTCTGCAGTGCCGCCCCGCCCCCCAACATACAGGCAATTTCGCTGCTATATTCCCACATGCGAAAGCTCAGGTGTGAAGGGAAATGTCCGATATTGACTTACAGGTAATTTTCCGGTACGCATGTGGGAAAACGGCTTTACTGTATGTACATCTCATTACACCCACACCCACACACACACACACACACACTCACACACACACACACACACACACACACACACACACACACACACACACACACAGCTGGATCTAACTCCCATTGGACACAGCCATTATTGTTTCTATGAAAACACAGGCTGAAGATGTTATTTCTGTACTTTTCCAACATAAAAGAGTCAATCAAGACACCACTTACAAATACTCTATACCTATGGTGACTAATAGCCTATGTGTTCCGGCTCCATGCAGCTGCCTGAACAGACCCACACCCATGTCATCTTGTCAGACACATGCAGAACCGACAAAAATAGAACAGGTGCATATTATTTTTCCCGTGCCGCATGTATTGCCCCATCTATTAACATGGGTGAGAGTCTGTCCGGGCAGTTTTACCGGAGCTGCACAGAGCCGCATCTGGTGTACATTGGCCTTAATTCATCTGCACGCACACAGCCACACACACACACACACACACACACACACACACACACAGGTAGCTGGGTCCAGCTCCCACCGGACACAGCCATTATTCCTGATGTAATTTAAGACAGCCCTCTGTAACATGGTAATTATAGCAGATGGGGAGATTTTCACATTAAGATAATCCGAAATTGCTGACGGGTCGCTGGGTGTCTACGGCACGAGGGAAGAGGGCTATGAACAGATTAACGGAGCAATCTTTTATGTTTTTATCTCCGAGACGCACACAGAGAACGGAGGTGGCCAGGTTGGGCTTTTAAATCACCGAGTCAATTACCTCGTCCATATGGGACAGCGGTGATTGGGATATTAAAGACGGGCGGAGTCGGGAGTGAAGGGGCTGCATCAAAGCAGCCCCTCCCCCAGCCCGTCCCGCGTCCCTTAAGGCAACACTTATGAACACCTGACCGACTTTGATTTAAGGCTGCATGGGTTTTGCGATAGCTTTGGCAACGGTGGTAGGTTGAGATGGGATGGAAGATGAAGGAGGAGGAGGAGGGGGGTTTGGGCTGGAGCACCTGGTCTGACAGCAACCGCCAAAGACCTCCTGGGGGGATCCTCATAATTACCAGCGGACTCACATCACACACTGCTTCTGAAAACACCAATGTGTCTGCCAGCACAATGGAATCCACTTTCAATGTTTTAAAGAACTAGTGCATTGCCCGTTCGGCCCGCTGCTGCACAGAGCACCGTTCGTGTTCGCCTGCTGGCACCGCTGCTGCACTGCGCCTTTTGCTCGGCCAGAAATGATGGTGGTGTCCAGTTGGTTGGTTTCCAGAAGTTTTCCAAGATTTTACAACCTGCACGTGACCTTCCCCGGATCGTAAACCACTGCCATGCTAATTTTCAGCCCAATCCGACCTCGAGAGGTGGTTTCCAGGACTTTCCAGGTGGTTTCCAGGACTTTCCAGGTGGTTCCAGGACTTTCCAGGTGGTTCCGGGACTTTACAACGTGCCCATCACCTTCTATCAAGACACAACGCCATGCAAATGTTCACCCAACTGACCTGGGGTGTGGGCGTGAGGTGGTTTCCAGGTGATTCCAGGACTTGATGACCTGTCCAATGACAGCAGACCCATGTCTGAGGACCGCAGGTTCCAGGATGGAGTGTGTCGGCTGGACCGGTATCGGGGGGGGCGAGTGCATGAAGGGATTTGTATGTGAGGCGGAGGAGTTTGTAGGAGATGCGGAACTTGACCGGGGAGCCAGTGGAGGTGGATGAGGGTAGGGGTGATGTGCTGCCAGGGCTTGGTGTGAGTGAGGAGAACCCTGGCTGCTGAGTTCAGAGGAGAAGCGCAAACATAGAGACAGAAGTTGACCCAGACAGAGTTTTAGCTGTGGCTGCAGCATGGCCAGCAGCTCTATACAGGAAGTCATTTTGTTGGTTGGCCCACAAAAATAATAAAAGGTGTGTTTTTCTTCAGTCAAATTTTATTTATACGATATTTTCCTATACATTGGGCTTAATTGGCTCTTGGGAACCTCGTTAGAGTAACGCTTTGAGGCCGATCTCCGAACGCCGACTCAAACCAACTAAAAGGAGTGGCAGAAATTCCTCTCACAAAAGCAGACTGGGCAGATCTCAAGTTAATTGATTCAGCTACATGAAATTTGAGCAGTTGGCATGAAAGTCATTGGAAATGCCCTTTAACTTTGCTTTTTAAATGAATACCCTCTTATCTCTCCAGCCGCTCTCACAGGACCCACACATTCTGTGTGTGGGTGTGATATTGCCTATAATGTATCAGTCTGCTTGAGATGGAGCATCACACTGTATCTGCCATGGCATCAACTGCCTCATCAGACCCCAGAAGCAAGCACAAATAACTTGGAATAGCAATTAGCAATGTTTGATTCCAGGAATTGTGACCTCCAGAAATGGAAAGCTTTATAATGGCCATAATGTGTTGCTGATGAGAATGAGAATGAAAATCACTTCGCCTGTTGATGAGGCCGGCTGTGTGTGTGTGTGTGTGTGGGGGGGGGGGGGGGGGGGGGAGTATTTGAGTCCTTAGCAGTGGGGGGTTTCAGCCCCTATTGATGAAGCTGTTCTTGTGGCGAGAGGTTTTGGTCTTGACAGCCTCTTGCCAAGGGGAAGCATTTCAAAGAGTTTGTGTCCGGGGTGTTGAGGGGGTCAGCCATGGTTTTTGCCTGATCGCTGCAGGTACTGAAGGGATGGCAGGTTGCATCCGATCACCTTCTCAGCACAGCGGATGACACGCTGCAGTCTGCTGATGTCCTTGAGAGTAGCAGCAGCGTGTAACCAGATGGTGATGGAGGAGGTGAGGATGGACTCATTGATGGAGGTGTAGAAGTGCACGATCGTTGACTTTGGCACTTTGAATTTCTTCAAGCTGTAGTTGTGACAGTGCCTGCTATGGCAATGTGTGTGGTCATTGGAATGACTGGTGGAATATAAATATTGTGGTAGACATAACACAATATGGAGGGTTATCACAGTTTGTCACTGAAACAATGTTTTATGCAGTGTTTTGTGTGATTTGGATGATGCATATTTGTTTTACCAGCCGTGACAGCGTGTGACTGGTATTGTTTTCACCTCGTGAGTCTTTGTGTGCGTGTGCATGTGCGTGTGTGTGTGTGTCTGTGTGTGTGTGCATGTGTTTGCGTGCGTACGCGAGTCCGCGCACGCACGCGTGTTATCAAGGCAAAATGTGATCCGAGCAAGTTGCCCCCCCCCCCCCCCCCCCCCCCCCGCCCCTGCCCCCCCCATACACTGTGTACGCCCCCTGGCCCACATTCGTTTTAGGTCGCTGCGCTGGCGTCGTGGCTGATGTGATGTGATGTGGCCTCTAGTCTTTTTTGTTTGAAAACATACTATTTATGTCCCAAAATCTGATGAAATTGTCAGCACTCACGAGTAAGTTTAAATAAATAAAATAACTCAATGATACACAGCAGACAAGATAAACAGACCTGTTTCAGCACTCTGCTCAAACGCGTCCCGTTTATCTTGTCTGCTGTGCATTATTAAAGAATTTATTGAATCTTACTCATGAGACAATTTCATCCGTTTTTGATGCTTTTTTGGTCAGCACCCGTCAAACTTTAAATATTGAGAGACGCTCACAAGTCATTTTTTGCAAGTGCAAGTCAAGTCTCAAGTCTTTGGTCACAAGTCCAAGTCAAGTCTCAAGTCTTTGGTCACAAGTCCAAATCAAGTCTCAAGTCTTAGGTCACAAGTCCAAGTCAAGTCTCAAGTCCCTATCGATGAGCGTTCTATCATCAGCTGCATGCCCTCCAGTCTGCTTAGAACACTGCATAGCTAAAACTAAGGAAGTCAAAGCATGTACTGTATTATCCTCACTCCTTCTATTCTATTAGAATAAAGTAGCAGCAATGATTAGAGATGACATTAGTAGACATTTCCTTCATGTTATAATGCACCAAAAAATAAAAAATAAAATAAAGAAAAATAAAGATTGTTCACAGGATGACAGTAGAGATTTCCTTAATGTTAATGCACCAAAACATAAAAAAATTAAAAAATTAAAAATAAAGATTGTTCACAAGTCCCAAACCTTCAAGTCCAAGTCAAGTCTCAAGTCTTTGAGGATGAGTCTCAAGTCAAGTCTCAAGTCACTGTGTGTGAGTGTGTGACTTAAGTGTGACTCAAGTCCAAGTCTCAAGTCCAAGTCCCCATCTCTGCTGTGAGTTGAGCACACCAGTTCTTCTGTTGAAACTATTGATGTCCAAACAATGGCATTCACAGCATTTCTTTGTAGCACTGTCTGGTTATTCCAGATGCTCCGTCTGGACCCAGAGAGCAGTGGATAATCTCAGTAATCAAAGGCTATGAATGCAATATGAGGGCTTTCTAAAGGTCAGCTACAGATCTGCCATTTCTTATAAGTGCTGTGCTCTAGTCTGGCCTGCCAGGCAGTAAAGGTCACACCCTGATGGCAAGGGGGCTCCGTGTGGTGGGGGCCATTCTTCATCGAACAAGGGCCACAAAAGGGGACACTTGTATTTTACGACATGCTGTCAGACCCAAGTCCCCAGCAAGCCTTCTCAGCACTGACTCCTGCACATTTTAAACACCCTACACTGAAGTCATTAAAGTCAGCAGGTCCACTGTATTAAAGTTAAGGTGACATCGCCGATTTTCAGGGACAGTCCCCGTTTTGGGTGACCTGTCCCCGGCTTGAGCTGTCCCCCGAAAATGTCCCCCCCGATTTTCTACTCCTCGTCCGCGGCCGACATTACCGTCTTTCAGAGGCGACAGCAGACTCAGTCGGCCTATAGACCAGAGTTTATTACAGTAGCCTAACAGTTACGATGGTCAAAATACATTAACCCGGAATCGGCCCCGTATAATAATTTGGGATATTTTAATGATGTATCGCTGGAATCGGCAGCAGCACCTCTAGATCGTATCAGCATTTGTATACAAGCTAAATCTCATCAACATCCCTTTAGTAACTAACACTGTTGTTGTTTTTGCGTGTCTTTGTAGTCAAATGAAAGCTTAATACAAGTAGCTACAACATGTTTAGAGCTGCGGTTGGAGCCCCTCTCACAGTGCCAATGAGTTCCAATTCATTATTATTGAATTTGTTTATTTGATGTGTTGCGACAGATAGGTGAAGAGGAAATGTTGTATTTCAGGAAGGGTAGGTGTTAATTAACAGCAACACTAAGGCTGAATTTAACGAGGAAGAGAAAATGTGTTGTCTTCAGCTGCTTGTCACGGAAGTTTCAAACCTTTCCCCGTAGCCCACAAGCAATAACAAGATCACATGTGGGTCACACAGAGCTGAAATTAGACTCTCGACTGATGGCTGATGTCTCCAGGTAACACCTGGGCCCTCCCTCAACTAACCTTTCTGCTTACCATTAAAAAAAAGGGCTATTTATTCCTTTTCAGAGTCTTAGATGATGAAGACTGTGATGCAAAGTTGGTTTCACTACTTTTATTGCGAACATTTTAAAACTAAAGACGTGCTAGAAGATGTAATACAAGAAGAGGAAGCTGTTACTCTTTGAAAGATGTGCCGCTTGGAGTCATCTTCATTTATTTAAGACATGTAAATTCATACTTATACAATCCCTTGATGAACTGCCTCAGTCTCACACTTCATACAGTTAATAAAGTTACGGTGATATTATAAAAACTAATGCTTATGAACTTGAGTGTGTGTGTGTGTGTGTGTGTGTGTGTGTGTGTGTGTGTGTGTGTCTCTCTAATTGATCGTTAGATCATGTTTGTATGTTGTTCTTTTTTTGCTTATGGTTTACTGTTACGGATGTTCACATAAATATGACAAATGCACAAAATGCATAAGATAGCAATTTAAAAGATATTTGTGGGGAGATTTCACTGACACCACCAACAGCATCAGATGAAGTTGATTGGTTTAGTTATTGACATTAACCTTCTGCCATAACAGTACAGAGAGCAAAATGGAGCTCATTAAGAAATCAAATAAATGTAATTAAATTAATCCAGTGTGGCTTATGGGAACCAAGCAGAATTACTAAGGCTTAATGAGCCAAGTAAAGCGTGGTGATGTATGTGGGCAGTGCAAGGCTAAACACTGGCAAGTGCCCTCTGGAGTTCCAATGTCATTCAGTTTTATATTTGTATGAAAATAAAAGATAAACAAGTTCTTGTTTAAAGTCGAAGTGAACCGGAGGCGAATGCAATACCTCGAGCGTCGGAGACTGAAAACAAATTGAGAGGCGGACCATACTGTACGTGTCGATTTGATTTGACAATTCTGTCGACTGGCTTTGGCATTCGTCAATCATGGCGTGTTCCACCCCCAAATCGAGTGGGATTCAGCGTGTTGTTGTGCTACGCAAGTGGGATCCGCGGAGTACCAGGCAGCCACTTGCTTTGTGCGGAGCGAGCGAGCGGACAATCCGATGCATGGATGCTGCCCGCCTGCCTGAAATCTCCGAGGGGAGACCCCTGACTACCACGCTCTCAAGCGCGCGCATTTTACACTATTTCTGTAAATACGATATTCCTGGAATGCCCGTTTTAATGAGCCAGTTACATTTCTTTGCATTCTTAGAGATCATAGATTTTGTTTTTTGTTCATGTTTCATGCAATTGGCCAAGTTAGTAGTTAGTTTATGGGATAGGAATTCTGCCAGATGACAGGCACTAGGCGCCATTTTCCCCTTCATTTGGAAGAGAAAATTATCCTGAAATGAAGATTTGATTGACAGCTGCATGTCGTGATATGATTGGTTGAAATGGGGTAGAAATTTGATAGTACTAGGTGACGTCAGCACTCAGCAAACTGTAGATTAGTGTTATCAATAAAATCTTGAAAAATTAACTTTTGATGTGAAAAACTAAAGGAATTAGATTTTTGTGATTTTTTTTGCATACATCATTAAATAGGTGCACTGCATACCCAGGTATTTGAACTAAAAGAAAAGAAAAGAAAAGAAAAGAAAAGTCATTTTTGGGTTCAGCTCGACTTTAAATATAAAATTGACCTGAATGAAGGAGAGTGGCAAAGTGAAAGCTTCTTAACAATGGAGTCCAAAACCACGAGGAACCCACCTTCAGACTCTCTTACACTGTTATATATCATCAATCTGTCATGTTCAGTGCATTCCAGGAGTGATTTTGTGATGAAGCGTTGTAATATTCTCTCTTTTGTTGTAGGCTATCCACTTTAACTCAAATCTCGTCGAAAGTTAGGGATTGCCTACATTTCCCATAATGCCTTACCACAACCCCAGGGAACAAGACAGGGAGAACTTTCCCAGTCGAGGAAAAACTTAGGTTTGCCCCATTACTTGGAAGATGTTTTGTGCTTGCAATGCATTCTGGTCTATTGGGCCTGCTGTCAGACGGATAATTGGCCTCTGCCTCTTCTACGATGGATTTTCTCTCTGTATGATAGTTGAATGTTGCAATGCTATTAAACAATAGAACACTAGACATGTTTCACATCATCTACTTCGGATCAGTCATCTGCGGGAATAAAAAAAATACACCATCAAAAATTGGGCCAGAAATGCCAATAGTTGTATTTTAACAGTCAGAGGTGAGACATGGCAGCTAGGGGAATAAGGCTGTTTTCTCTTTCTCATACTCTGACCCAGAAATCTTCAGTAGCACTTACAGCACACCAAACTTTCCAGTTTTATTCCTATTTCTGAAGGTACGCCTATATTATATAATATTATATCATATTGTAACATTGTAGCCTACATTAAATCATTAAATTACTACTGCTGCCAATTTCTTACTCCCTCTCTCTCTCCCCGTTTCTCTATTTCTAAATGTGTAGGTGTGTGTGTGTGTGTGTGTGTGAGTGTGTGTGAGTGTGTGTGTGTGTGTGTGTGTGTGTGTGTGTGTGTGTGTGTGTGTGTGTGCGTGCGTGCGTGCGTGCGTGCGGAGGGGGAGGGCGTTTGCACATGCGCCGCCATCACCGGCGGCGGCGTAACAGAAGCGTGCAGACTTCAAGCTCACTTTCCCAGCTAATGATTTTAAATAGGGCTCAATTAGTAAAGCGTTGACAGCTGCAGCAGGTCGTTTGTCATTTGGTGAAAGAGAGATTTTGAGCAGAGACGTGAATGAATAATGCTGCCTCAGTGTGCTGCCATCACATCACGAATGGTAATGTGTCAGTCTCATTATTTTCAAAAACTTTCTCTGAAAACGCCTCGCAAAAGCAAACAGCAACAGAATCCCTCATGCTGCTACTGTACAGCTGCTCTACTGTCCTGTATTTACTGTACAGCTGCTCTACTGTCCTGTATTTACTGTACAGCTGCTCTACTGTCCTGTATTTACTGTACAGCTGCTATACTGTCCTGTATTTACTGTACAGCTGCTATACTGTCCTGTATTTACTGTACAGCTGCTATACTGTCCTGTATTTACTGTACAGCTGCTCTACTGTCCTGTATTTACTGTACAACTGCTATACTGTCCTGTATGTACTGTACAGCTGCTCTACTGTCCTGTATTTACTGTACAGCTGCTATACTGTCCTGTATTTACTGTACAGCTGCTATACTGTCCTGTATGTACTGTACAGCTGCTATATTGTCCTGTATTTACTGTACAGCTGCTCTACTGTCCTGTATTTACTGTACAGCTGCTATACTGTCCTGTATTTACTGTACAGCTGCTATATTGTCCTGTATTTACTGTACAGCTGCTCTACTGTCCTGTATTTACTGTACAGCTGCTCTACTGTCCTGTATTTACTGTACAGCTGCTATACTGTCCTGTATTTACTGTACAGCTGCTCTACTGTCCTGTATTTACTGTACAGCTGCTATACTGTCCTGTATTTACTGTACAGCTGCTCTACTGTCCTGTATTTACTGTGCAGCTGCTCTACTGTCCTGTATTTACTGTACAGCTGCTCTACTGTCCTGTATTTACTGTACAGCTGCTCTACTGTCCTGTATTTACTGTACAGCTGCTCTACTGTCCTGTATTTACTGTACAGCTGCTCTACTGTCCTGTATTTACTGTACAGCTGCTCTACTGTCCTGTATTTACTGTACAGCTGCTCTACTGTCCTGTATTTACTGTACAGCTGCTATACTGTCCTGTATTTACTGTACAGCTGCTATACTGTCCTGTATTTACTGTACAGCTGCTATACTGTCCTGTATTTACTGTACAGCTGCTCTACTGTCCTGTATTTACTGTACAGCTGCTCTACTGTCCTGTATTTACTGTACAGCTGCTCTACTGTCCTGTATTTACTGTACAGCTGCTATACTGTCCTGTATTTACTGTACAGCTGCTCTACTGTCCTGTATTTACTGTACAGCTGCTCTACTGTCCTGTATTTACTGTACAGCTGCTATACTGTCCTGTATTTACTGTACAGCTGCTCTACTGTCCTGTATTTACTGTACAGCTGCTCTACTGTCCTGTATTTACTGTACAGCTGCTCTACTGTCCTGTATTTACTGTACAGCTGCTCTACTGTCCTGTATTTACTGTACAGCTGCTCTACTGTCCTGTATTTACTGTACAGCTGCTATACTGTCCTGTATTTACTGTACAGCTGCTCTACTGTCCTGTATTTACTGTACAGCTGCTGTACTGTCCTGTATTTACTGTACAGCTGCTCTACTGTCCTGTATTTACTGTACAGCTGCTCTACTGTCCTGTATTTACTGTACAGCTGCTATACTGTCCTGTATTTACTGTACAGCTTCTCTACTGTCCTGTATTTACTGTACAGCTGCTCTACTGTCCTGTATTTACTGTACAGCTGCTCTACTGTCCTGTATTTACTGTACAGCTGCTCTACTGTCCTGTATTTACTGTACAGCTGCTATACTGTCCTGTATTTACTGTACAGCTGCTATACTGTCCTGTATTTACTGTACATCTGCTATATTGTCCTGTATTTACTGTACAGCTGCTATATTGTCCTGTATTTACTGTACAGCTACTCTACTGTCCTGTATTTACTGTACAGCTGCTATATTGTCCTGTATTTACTGTACAGCTGCTATATTGTCCTGTAGTTACTGTACAGCTGCTATATTGTCCTGTATTTACTGTACAGCTGCTATATTGTCCTGTATTTACTGTACAGCTGCGACATTGTCCTGTATTTACTGTACAACTGCTATATTGCCCTGTATGAGGGGAGTATGAGCGCTGGGCGACTGAGTAACACTTGTGCCACCCAGCCACCTCTTACAGTATGTCCACTATGGCTGGACCCATTGGCGGTGCTAAGGTGGTGCTTGCTGGTGCATCAGAAATTACAATAGCACCACCAATAAATTAACTGAAATTTAACATACAAATTGCAACTCACCCTAACCCTAACACCCCCATCCCCCCTGCCGAAAAGGGATTCTGTGCCTGCCCCAAAATGGACTGAGTTTACATTCATGTGTGTGAACACGGAGTTCAGTTACATTATTACATCACTTAGCAGACGCTCTTATCCAAAGCAAACTTACAATATCACATTTCACATAGACTGTTGTAGTTGTGCGGTGGTGAGATTTCCGATTGTCAGTGAACATATCATTGTCAGCTGAGTCGCTGTGACGCTTGTCAGTCATGCTAGTGTCCTCTAGAGAGAGAGTGGCGTCAGCGGAGGACCAAAATGTGAGACTCATTAGCCAATGAACAGCCAGGAATGGGTCTCGCGCTACTTTTGCATGCTAAAATAAAGCTGATAATGTACAATTTGATTCAAGGGGGAAAAAACCCTTTCAGAGTATAACACAAACTGTCTATTTTGCTGCAACTCGACAGTGCTGCTTAATCCAGGACCTTACTTCCAGGAACTCTTGAGAGTAAAAAACTGGTCCATTGGAGTGAATGGACGGAACTCTTCTATTATACGGCTCTGAGTCATGCCATCCACCTAATATCACAGTGAGTCCCGGCGACTCAGCCCCACGTTAGTACCAGCAAGAAAAAAATCTCTGGAGCCGCCACTGGCGGGACCGGACCCGACACGCAGACAAGACTCCAGCTGACTGTGGCATCGCACTCTGGGCAGCCACATTTGCCAAGAGTGTTTTCCTGTTAACACAGAGCAACAGTGACAGCCAGGATTGAATATGTCCATGGAGTATATAAGCAGGGTCTGGTAATAAACACAAGCTACAGTGTACAATAGCTTGATCTGCAGTCTCTACCACCTCTCCACTCCCCATCCAATATCCACCTATAACCGAGGCCAAGGAAGTCAAGACGTCAGGAAGACAGTGTGTGTGTGTGTCTTTCTTTGTGTGTGTGTGCGTGTGTGTGTGTATCTGCGATAAGGAGCCCTCATTTGAGTGGGTTAGAGGTTTTCATTGCATTAATGGATGAAAAATGTGTGGAGCAGTCGTTGTAACTTGTTCATGTATTAAAGCAGTGCTTCCCGAACTGAGGTACGCGTACCCCTAGGGGTACGTGGAGGTACTACATGGGGTACTTGAGAGAAAGGGGGAAATGGAAAGTCTAAGAATAAATCGTGAAAACAATGAAACGTTGAAATAAATCTGCTCAAGAGGCACTAATTGCACTATTCCTTTAGCATGTTTTCCTTTGGAGTTTTTTTGTCTGCTAATCTATAAAATTTATCAATCAATCAATCAATCAATCCATCAATCAATGAATCCATCTATCAAAAATTCTAAGTTCGGAATTTCCTTCATTTGAAATAAAATAAATTATGTTTCCAGGATATTAATAAACATGTATAATGGTGAGGTGACCAAAGAGTCAGAGCAACGGATGGTATGAGGAATTTTTTTTTCCGACAGGCTCATTACAGAGAAATGTGCGACATGTTGGAGATGGAGAAAAAAAGAGGAGGGGGAGAGGTCAGAGAGACCTCCTCCAAGGTCGTACCCTATCCATCCATCCATCCATCCATCCATCAGTGGTGGTCTCCATGTCCTGGCATGCTACGCTCATGAATGCACATCGTCCCCATGCTGAGCTCTGCATGCGACAAATTCCCCGGGTGGCATGACGGCTACAATGAATGTCTCTTGATCATTCTAACACGCACGCTTCCACTCCATACAGAGGCGAAAAACGCATTATTCAGGTACAAAAATCCGGGGAGCCAGGAAAGGATAATGTTTCCTGAAAAACCACTCATGTGTTGATAACCGACACCTTAAGTCATGCATATTGATTAAGGCCGGGAGGCATTAGCAAAAAATCAGTTGAATCTGCAAAATGGAGACGCGGGGGTGAACCACTTGCCTTGACAGTGAGTGAGGGACATTTAAACACATTTAAATACAAAGGGCTGCGCTGCAGCGATAAGAGATCGCAATAAAATTGACATGCAAATGCAAATGGGAAAAACACTAACAGTTGATTTATCAAAGTAGCCAATGGTAAAAAAAAAAACCGCATTCGCTCCACAGAACGCAGCTATGATGCTGATGCACCTCCGTGATGGACTGTGCAACTAAATGAGAAACGGTGTGGACCAGGTGGATGAGTCATTTTCCAAGGCATGTCCTCTCCACTGTCCTTCATGAAAACAACATTTACTGGGCATATTTATGGGGGAGTTTCTGTCCCCCTTTATTGTTCCACTTTATTTTTGCAAATTACCTCGAAAAGAGGCATCACCCCCCCTCCCCTCTTTAACGCCGGTGTCGTTTTCATTACTGTTATTATGATGAGGTGTAGTGTGTGGCTGCTCCCACCTACACCACAAAGATGGCCCCTTTATTTAAAGCTGAGGTGGTTATGAACTCCCATCATCTGTAATCATGATAATAACAGCGCAGTCATGCCTTTAATAAACGCCGCCACTCCAGGTGTTCTTGGGAGGCCTGATCAATGTTTGCGGAGAGAGAGGTCACGGGGGACAGACGGCGGTGTTCGCAGCAACACATTTTTCCTGGAAAACGTCCCGGCGGGGAAGCTTCCCGACATCTACCTCAGCAGAGGAGCGAGAGAGAGAGAGAGAGAGAGAGAGAGAGAGAGAGAGGCACCTCTTCGGATTTCCTGCTGAAAGCCAATGTGGCGTCTTCAGTTTCCGGAGCGTTAAGGGCTTTTTAGTCCTGATCACGAGGTAACCATCACCGACCACAGACGGGAGGTGGTGGCGACCGCACGAAACTAAACACCACATTAACATGTACATGAAACAGTACATGCGGGCTTTCTCGTGGAGAAAGTGATAGGCGCCTCGTACGCGCTCACAGGCACATACACAAGCAAAAATGATATAAGGACTCAGACACATAGAGAAGCCAAAGTGGAACGTCACTTCCTGCTTCAGCACTGTACCAGAGATTTTCATCTGCCATTTATTTTCTCATAGACATTTCGTAAAATGCTTATAAAAAGAGTTTTACTTGTGCAAACCAAACGGTTCGGATATATTTAGAAACAGGAGAGACCACATAACATTTCACTCGGACCAAAACGTTAAAAAAAAATGCGGGTTTAAAGAAAATATTTTTTCAATGTTTTTTTTTTTTAAGTTTTGGTCCGAGTGAAACGTTCTATGGTCTCTCCCGATTATAAATATAGCTGAACCATTTGGTTTGACCGAGTGAAACTCTTTTTACAAGCATTTACATGAATGTCTATGGGGAAAATAAATTGTGGAAGAAAATCTCTGGTACAGTGCTGAAGCAGGAAGTGACGTTCCACTTTTGCCTCTCTCTCTGTAGCAATCACATCTCCAGCTCTTCCAGGCTCAGAGGCATTTATTATTAATAGTGGTGGAATCATAGGAGGCTTTTAATTGGAGATGCTCCGGCGGTGTCTCCGAGGTAAGCGGGGCGCCGTCACTGTCGATCTTGCGAGGCGGCGGGACGTCGCTCTTTCATGTAGCGCCTCCTGTTGACTATGAAGGAATGGTAATTTGAAGCCGCGCGCGCGCGCGTCCTTCTCCCCTGGCCACAGCTCTCTGATTAGCAGGCCCCCGACTCCCAGACCGGAGCATGCTAATTCAAGAAAACGGCGGTCTGGGAATCACCACCCACCGCCCCGTTAGTGGCAGGTGTATAGCGAGTAAACGGCACGGATATGCAAATGAAAAGGAAAGTATCACCTTGGCTGTCAATTACCGAAAATGAAATAAAAAATTCTGTAAGGGCCGCTAATAATACCGCGCCGGAGGGAGGGAGAGAGGAATGCAGATGAAGAGAGACAAGAGTTCAGAGAGGTATAGAGGGGAGGAAATGAAAGCCGCGTGGAATCAAAGCATATGGCCGCCGCCCGTGTCGGGTGAGGATGTGGTGGTGATGATGATGGCAGGCATTCAGCAGTCTTGTGTGAGACGCAGCTCAGAGACACTGACCTGAGTTTGATGACAGGGAGAGTGCCGCGGTGCCAGGGCCGCGCTGGCTCCTGTCATCCCCCTGCTTGTCTCCTTGGGACAACGCTCCGACTTCCTGTGTCTTTGCTGCTCGGCTAATGACAGCCTGGCTGCACCTGACCTCGCCTTCATTATAAGCTCCGCTCACCTCACACAGGAGCCCAGACAAAAGCGCTGCACGTTCGTTCAGGGCGGCCCTCGGATGCTCTGTTGACATCAAGACAGAACGTCAACAGAGGCGTTCGGCGAGGATGTTAATATCACACGCATCACGGCATTATGAAGAATCATCACAGCCTACATCTACTTGATGTTCTGTGGGTATTTGAGTGTCTGAAGCACAGGCCCGTTTGGTCCACCACTAGCCTAGCTACTTGATGTTCTGTGGGTATTTGAGTGTCTGAAGCACAGGCCCGTTTGGTCCACCACCACACTGTGCTGGCTGGCATGGGGATCTGAAAGACCGTCTCGTCACATATTGACCCACTTTGGCTGACGGCTGAGCGATCAGAGCCTGTGTGTGTGTGTGTGTGTGTGTGTGTGCGCGTGTGTGCGCGTGCGTGTGTGTTTACACACCCTCCAGCGCCACCTCTCTTCCTGGAGCTCCCCCAAGAGGCTCCCGGGGCCTTACCTCATTTGCACTCGTCACAGCAACTTGGGACTTGGGCTGACAGGCTCATTTCCCCCCCCTCTGCATGGAGCAGCAGCAGCAGCAATACCTAGGAACAAGTATGGCACCCAGAGTGCTTTTATAATTAGCTAGTTGCTCTCTGCCACTTTGTGAGCGTGTATGCTTGGCAGGCACTCGGCGTGCTGCTGATGATAACATGTAGGTGGATGGTGGTATATGTTGACTGAGGTCGGGGGTGACAGACAGGGCTGGAGAGCGAGGTGTGTGAGAGGGAGGAGGGCCGGGCGGTGGAGGTGATTGTCCGCAGATCGCGTTCGCTCGCCCGTCTCGCAGTAGCTCGGCGGGCGAGAATTGTGCCCCGGGGCTGGTGACTGATTGCTTTGATGTGAAATGATTGCGTTTTAAGTGCCCCCGCGGTATGTAAGACCACAGGGCAGCTTTAGGTTAGCCGGCCCCCGCGACGCTGCTAGCTCCCCCCCCCAGGGCACAGATGGGACTGGGGGGGGGGCAGAGGTATAGCTGCTGCTACATATGTTACACCAAGTGAGAACTCAGCTGCCGGTTGCATCTCCAGGTAACGCTGCCTCCAGGAGGAAGCGCTCGGGTCCAGGCGAGGAGGTGAAAATGAAACGGGGAAGGAGAGGTTAGTGTTGGCAGGCAGCACGGCACCTCCTGTGTGCCTGTTGGAAATGTCCCCGCAGTGTCAGCGATGATGATTGTAGTAGGGTACATGGATAAGAAAATAAAAGTAGGTATAAGAAATGGCATATGAACACTTCTGGCTAGAAGACTTGTACCCCTTAAATGGAAAGACAAGTTTCCTCCAACTTTCAATCACTGGGTCAGAGATCTTATGTATCATCTAACCCTAGAAAAAATCCGATACGCTACAAGGGGTTGTGCTCTCGACTTTTATACCATCTGGCAGCCAGTCCTGGACCAGGTAGAGAAAATGGACGCTTCAAGCATTTCAAACGTATAGGTTTACCCCCCCCCTCTCTCATATTTATTTTCATTAATCTGTTTTTTGTTGTTGTTGTTGTTGTTGTTTTTTTCCCTTCTGTGTGTCTTTGTGTATTGATATACTGTGATGTATGACATGATGTATGTGGTGTAATAGGCTAGGGGTTCTCGTGGGATGGGTTTTTGTTTAAAAGTGTCAAGTGTATTTAAATCTGTATTTTGTATTTTGTATGATATACAGAAAACGAATAAAAAAACTTTGAACAAAAAAAAAGAAATGGCATATGAGGAGGGAGGGGGGGGGGAAGCAAACATCAGTGCAATTTGTCATTTTCAGAGTTATTTTTCAGATTGATTATGTTCCACAAGATGAGCCTTTAATACTAAGATGATGAAAAGAAACAAGCCTCCTCATAAGGTGCTGTGGAGCATGCAGGATTACCCTGTACACCTCACCTCACCTCATCTCATCTCATCTCATGGTACCACGCCTGCCACCCCTCTCTGCCCTTTATTCTGCCTCCGCAGGACGGGGACGGCATCTGCTGTTATTCGGGCCCCGGCTCGCACAGCCGACAGAGCATCATCATCCCCGCTAGAGTGTTCGAGGTGCAAATGGAGCGATCAATTAGATTTTAACAAATGACTTTCTAAGTGCATTACCCAGCAGCTGTTAAATCGGTCAAGCCTGGCGCTCTGCCTCTCTCTGCGGGGACGGAGAGGAGAGGAGAGGAGAGGAGAGAGCTATAGCGCCTGTCTGCGCTGCTCGCTCGCTACATCACACGGTAAAAACTGAGCAGAGAAAGTCAGCCATGGCCCCGGGGCGGGAGTGTAGCGCTTCGCCTAGCGTGGCTGCTGGACGGGAGATGGAGGAAGGGGACGGAGAGGATGGAGAGGGGGGTCACTCGGACCCCTGGGGGCCCCCGGTGGAGATGATGCGGGGACTGAAGGCCAGGAGACACAGGCCTTGCTGCTGCCGCACATGGAGGACCATAGCCACCTCAGGCAAAGGCCGGCCGGGGCCGTTCGTTCGCTCACTCTCTCTCCCCCCACTCTTAACCCTTGTACCCTGCTAACCCGCTAACCCTTAAACGTCTGCTGGTCCATGTACATGCACCTTGATATTAATTTTTATTTTTGATAGTCTTAATTAATTATTTTTTTATTTTTTATTGATTCTTATCCATTGGTAACTTCATCTCTCATACCTCATATCAACATTTCATGCTCACTGAATTTTAACCCCTCAAATGCCAGTTTACTGTATTTTCTGTACAATAAAATTTTCAGTAGAAAACACAAAATATTATTTTTTTCCCTTCCCATGAATGCCACCTGGTGGCGCTGTGGTGGGATTATCATAGCTATGGATTGATGACATTTTTGGCGGAGGAATTACTTTATCCCAGCTTCCATCTTTTGAGAATTGCAAATTTGCATTTTTTTAACTTTCATGGATCTTGATATTAGTACTTGTTTTTTATATTTATAAGTAAGTATTTTCTTATTTTTTATCGATCCATATCCGTTCCTGATTCCATTCCTCCCACCTCATATGCGTAGTTGAACATCCTGCTCAAAACACACGCTTGAGCGACACCATTTAGGCCATGAGTGAGGGAGCACAGAACTGGCCTCCATGGATGACGCTCTGACCGCCTCCGCCGCCCAAGGCGCTCCTTCGTGGGCATCGGATGTTACTGTGGCCCGCTGCGCCTCGCAGCTTTTGCCGGTCTCAACGCGGAAGTCATTGAAACCTCTTAGAACGGCAATGATCGCGACAAGATTACACATCTAGAGTCACTTTTTGATGCCGATTCCGAAAATGCTCGTCATGAGTCTCTACAACGAACGGGCGCGGAGATACGATGTAGTTTCAACTAAGGTAAGTTTTACAAAAAAAAACATGAAACTGCCCATTTTCGACTTCGAGCTAGTTTTCACAAGAAACGCAAATGAGCTTCATCCTATGGAATCAAATAAGGGCCAAGCTTCAAATAATTAGTTTGCACCGGAAAATCCGCGTTCGCAGGTCATATGACCATTTTTCCATGATTGATAACTGCAGGGTACTTTTCATGTAAATCTCCATGTAATTGGTTGCTGTGCTGTGCTGTGTGATGTGCTGGGGAAATAGCGGGGGGGGGCAAACACAATAGAAACTACAAATTTGATGTCTTGAGTCGAACTGAGAGGTGTAAGATCAGAAAAATAATTATTTTTGGGGAAAGTGGCTGGGAGTCGATTTTTTTTGTTTGTTTTTTTGCAAAATTAACATTGAAGTCAATGGGAAAACTATGCAATGGATGTTGAAGCCTTGTAACTCAACCAAATGTTCAATCAACCCCAAGGTTAGATATTAAGGTCAAATTTCAAGGTATTTGGTACAGGATGCCCGCTGAAAAAAATTAAATACATTAATTTTGTAAAAATTTCCTGGAGGTCTCAAAAAGGCGGTTTTAATGGGAGTCAATGGGCGTGCCGGTGGACCCCAGCAGACGTTTAAGGAGTATTTGAGTTTCTGGGTGCCAGGACGATGTTTTTCTATTTTTTTCAACGTGAATTACCATAATAAACCATAAAAACAACCTGTGCTTAATCTTACACTTTTCGCTCCAGGATTTTCCAAATTACACTTACGCGATTATTGCTTCGCACCAGCTGGGTGGACCAGCAGGGTACATATATCATGAAAATATTTCCCGCTGTTTCTGCTACACACTTGTAGACACCGGGCAGAGAGGCACACATGCACAGACACATGCATGTACACACACACACACACACACACACACACACACACACACACACACACACACACACACACTTGACAAAGAACAGACCTACTTTTAGTCCTAGCAGTAACCTCAGTGTTTAAGGGCACAGGCAGAACTCTTCTGTGCCTTAAATGATGCTGTTTTATGGTGAAGTTCTGCTAATGGCTCTGCAGCAGTACAGTACATCTCTTAAACGGTCACTTAAAATCTAGCAGGGGTCATAAACCGCGTGACACACAGCAGTCACATCCGACCACACAGTATGGAGTCCATCACTTTGAAGGAGTGGCATTGTACTTTCTGCCTGCTCTCTGCAATCGAGTGTTCCCACCACCGTCAAGAACCTCGGAGTTACAAATAAAGGATAAGCTCCTTGGGTGATGAACAGAGGAACACTACGCTATAGAGACACTGCAAAAAGCGTCATCATTCAGAAGCCACGCCCAAGATGGGGGAAAATACAAGGAAGCACTGCCTGACGACTGCAGCTAGCAAAACAAACCGCGGCTAACCGGGGCGAACGGAGGAACTCTCGTCAGATGGAAATAGGTTTTGCTGGGTTTTACAGGGATTTGGACAGTTCTCTTTTTAGATAATGTCAAAAGATTATTTCAGTACAATTCCTCCAACGGAGAGGGAAAGGTACATCGAGAAAATGAACTCGGTTGGCCTGGAGCAGTGTCCCTTTTCATTGCTCAAACAACGCTGGATAAACGATCCCACACAGTGGCCTGAAGTGAAATACTATGACATGAGCTTTTAGGCATGTTTAAATTAATGAAAATAACGCTGGTGTAACGTCCGACAGATGGCATCAGACGCGCTGGGGTTCTCCTATGTCACGTAGTTGCACACAAAGATCATATATATGGAAGATGAACACTCCAACTTACTTCCTTGACAGCTAAATCCACATTTTCTTCTTCGCGAATGCTCAATGGCTTCCTTGTTTTGCTCGAGAGTACAAAAAAACTTTAATTGGCGATTTTTTACATTTGTTGTGTGCGCAGCCCCATCACACAACAGCTTTTAGCTATGTTTAATTCAAGGAAAATGACGCTGGTGTATGGAAGTGAATGGAGAGCTTTCCCCCGTGATGGGCGTGGCCTATTTCATGCAGTGTCTCTATACTTCTCTCGCTGGGGTATAGTTGAGCAGTCCATGGGAGACACCCCCCCCCCCCCCCCCCCCACCCCGCCAGTTATTATTTATGCGTGTCTGTGCATGTGTGTGTGAGAAAGAGAGAGAGATGGAGAGAGAGAGAGACAGGCAGAGTGTGCGAGTGCCTTTGTAAGCCTATCCTGTTTCACTTGCAGTGTCACCTCTGCGTTCCTTCACTCTGAACTCTTGTGTGTATTTTCCAATACCCGCCAGATTGGAAATCGCTGAGGAAGCTCAGGGTGTGTGATGATGCAAGAAGAAGTTCTTCTCACCTTGGAAACAAAGCCAGATCCATGAGGGATCCGAGCTCTGACCCGCACGGCCTCCTCGCCAATGTACGCCGGCAGGAGAAAATTGCCTTTTTCAGTTGTCCTATTCAATAGTTAATTCAGCAGGAAAAATGCAACTGTCATTGAAGTCACTGAACACAATAGAGTAGAAAGCCACTACTTAAGCCACTATTTTTATGCAAAGTATAATGGCAAAGTCTAACAATAAGTCTTTATTGCATGGTTGCCATAGTAACCTAGAGGATGGGCGGGTCAAGGCATCCTATTCACCTTATGTAGCCACGCCCATTTGACCCGGTTGTTAGGTTGTCTCACGACTTCCGGCTAAAAAAAAAAAGAGAAAAAAAACGCCGGCTGCTCCAACACCGTCTAACTCTGAATTAACTAATAATTTAGCCAGTTGTATGTAACATACAAAATAAAAGCAAACGGCAATGTCTAAGAATGCAACGCCATGTAACTGGCTCGTTAATTCTCGCATTCAAGGGAATTACGTTAACGTCTGCGGGTCTTATAGACGCAAGTGGCTCGCGCTGCGCTCGGAGGAGACTGAAAACCATCTGAAGCTTTCTTTGTTGGAGTCCAGGTATGTTTTGTAAAATGACGTCTAGTGTGTTGCTGTTAACTGCCCATTTCGTTTTCTTTTTGTTGATCTCATCTAACTTGATTTGTATCACTCAGACTGCAGCTGCGGGCGATGTTCAACGCATTCCTGCTCTAAACTTTCTTCTTCTGACGTTCTTTTGTATTTCGCGAAGTGTTAACACAACACGGAAGAATTTGGCCCACTCCCGTGTATGAACATAAGGTGAATATAATAAGAATGCAAAGTGTCCGTCTGTGTGTGTGTGTGTGTGTGAGAGCAGAATTGTGTTCTAATTATCTAATGATGTGATGTCACTCGAGCAATGACATCATCTGATGACATTAGTGAGTGAAACTGACATTCATTGAGTGCTCGAGTGACATCACCAAGTGATATCAGTGATGAAGGGTGTTGTGGACTTACGTTTGAGAGGTGGTGAGTTTGAAATGGACAGAATGTAGGGAAACAGTGGATGGATAAATCCAGGAGGAGGCGGTAATGCAACATAAATGATGCCAACTGCCATTGGACACCACAGAAGAAGAAGAAGAATTTATGATGAATTTGAGTGTGTCCCGGAGGCTTTGGAGACCACTGTGTTCCAGACCAGTGGGGTCTAACTCCCAGGGGGATCTAACTCCCAGGGGGGTCTAACTCCCAGGGGTCCACTAGTAGTTGAAAATGAAAAGAATGTTTCATTAAGGTTTATTAGAATAATGCTTTATATAGGTGTGTGTTTTCACAAAATACGGTCCAAATGTTTTCTTATAGTAGAATCTGGGTATAAACCCACTTTATACAACAGTGCAGCAGACTATTTAGCATGTCTCACATCAATATGTGTGGCAAGGCGCCTTCCTTCTAACAACCAGCTGAGGACTATTTACCCTGAAAGTGAAAATGAGTAGCAAGAATCACCTGTCAAACACTTATTAGCACTTTTTTTAACGTTTTGCTTAGTTTGTTTACAGTTTGTTTCTCGGTTTTACAACTTGCTAATATATGACCATGTTTTTAGAGTCTGCTAGCTTTTCTGCATATATTTCACTGCTGGCTGGCTGGCTGGCTTAAAAGATTTTTCATCCACCCATTTAAAAGGTTCAAATTAATAGCAAGCTTATAACAGAGTGGATTCTGTCTGAGAGTCTTTCTGCCCACATAAGAGAGTACGTCAGCAAAGCAAACATCATTATTCCTGACTCATCCTGATAAAGCTAAATATAATTTTGTTTATGATGAGAATTACTCTCAAAATTAATTTCCACCGCAATTCATCTCGATTCCCCACATTTAAGATGCATTGTATACTTGAGAGAAATGAACATAATTAAATTGATTATTTTATGTATTTTTTTAACGACCAAGCTCTAATGGTTTTCTCTGTTTAATGAGGGTTTTTTCCCCCATTATGAATGGCCTATGTTGTTTGTGATGTCTCACAGAAGATGGATTTTTAATAAATATGGCTTTATTGTGTTTTATTCCATAGGTGCAGCTCAAGTATTGCCTCTCTTGTCCAAGCTGCCCACCCCCAATCTTCATCAGCAAACCTCAACCCTCATAACCTCATGAGGGGCATTTCTTAATTAAACCTTTATTTATCTACTTGATTGGTATATAAGAAGGGAACAGGGTTAAGTCTGAGATTCCCTATCTCATATTGGGACCGGGCCTGGTCTCGGCCCCAGGGGAACGCCTCTTTATAATCTGAGCGCTAGGCCCATTGAGAGCTGCGGTTTGCAAAGGCGTGCAGGCGAGGGTTGTAATACTAAGGATGGCAGCCTCTTACAAAGGAGGCTGGACGGCCAGGCGTCTTGTGGAGCGATGGACACTACAAATTAGGTTTGACGTCCTGAGAAAGAAGAGGAAGGATTGATTTAAAGAAGGAAATCATATCAGTGTTTTTCAACCTTTTTCTTTTGTTCCAATGCAGACTTTTGACATTGAAAAAAATCTCACAGCACACCGCCATGCCAAATGTTACAAAATGAAACATAGTAGCATCATACACATTGCCACACCCCTTTTGCTTTTATTTGACCCCTGCTTGTAGTGGGCTCTTCATCTGGGTTGGAAGGAGGATCAAGTCCAGAGTCTATTCCAACCACGTCTATCTGCATCTCTTCTATTGTTTGAAATCAACAAGGTCATTATTAGGCTACTAATCGCGCTATACCGCCACCCACAGGTATAGAAGAGTAGTGCAAGCGTAGACGCGTCACGCTACGCTTCTATGCCTGTGTGGGTGGCGGTAGTGCTCAACGAGAGCTGTATGAAATCGATTCTTTGGTTTGGCGCAACTTAAAGTGATAATACGGAAGATTTCAGTTTTGTTCTCTTGGGTGACACCTATTGGTGATGAGCGGTAATTTCAGGTAAGATCCAAACAGTGTTATTATTATTGACATATATTTGTATATTATTATTATGTGACATTACTCAGTTTGTTCGGCCATAGTGACCACCCGTAATGCTAGCAGAGACCGGAAAAAAGTAGCTTGTTATCCTACTTGACACAAGAGTTGTCAGGAACCTACAGTAACCTACAGAGTGGTAAATGGACTGCATTTATATAGCGCTTTTATCCAAAGCGCTTTACAATCTGCCTACATTCACCCATTGACACACCGAAGGCAGCCAGCTCTCACGGCACACTAAGTGGTTTAAAAACACGGTGATAGAGGAGTGTTCATGAAAAATAAAAGAGAGAAAATATGCCACCTGGCAAAGAATCTCTGCTTTTTTTTTACTTGTTGGATAAAATTGGACAAAATATGGCACCTGTCTGGCTGTGACTCACACAGCCCATCATCACCACCTGCTGCAAAACCAAAGCAATGCCTTATTGGCCGTTGGACACTTTATTACAGCGACTGGAAGGCAGAAAGCAATTACACAAACAGCAGTGCAGTGAGGAACTGCTTTGAAGGGAAACACACCACTGAATTTCATTAATGTTGTTTGTTCAACAACACCCAGGCCAGGACTGGACGTGTGTGTGACGCATCGTTTTGGTTCAGAACTCTTAAGCTGTGTTCACACCGAGATATTTATTTTTATCTCCGTCGCTCGACTCAACCCTTTGGAATCGCTCTGTCGCTCTGTTTAAATCGCTCGTCAACAGGCACAAGAATTGACGGACATGTGGGGGCTAGAACGTTACGCAATGTCATGATGTTTGTCCACTACGAGCCACCGTAGATGTTTACAAGCTAAGCCTATCAGCGTGCTCCTAACGCGAGCTCTATACCGGTAGTACAGACTTCACTTCATGTCAGCTCTCAGTCTGTCAATCAGCTGTCAATGCGGTTTGTTGCCACACAATAAACCAGCGGTTTGTTCCAAGCCAGTGTGATCCTTGACTCACTCTCACACGGCAGCCAATCAGCGTTGAACAGCGAGCGACTGATGCCAGCGTAATTTCGCTCGAGTTGGGATATTTCATCTTGGGCGACGAGCGTATTTTCTCCCCATCTTATCCTGTCTCTGTCGCTCGGACGGCCAGCGATTTTTCTCCCGGGCGAATGAATATACGCTCAATCGCTCGTTTGCATTGACTTTGTATGTAAACTCGATGCCAGCGAAAAACGTTAATAGGTCGGCGTGAACGCAGCTTGAGCAGTGTGAAATAGGGCCTATGAGTCAAACATCACAGTTTGACACATTATGCAGACCGTCACAAGAACACGACATCACTGAAAAACTTGTATCTCCCTGAATATCGACGACTTTTCAGGAACTAAGAAAAAGTGACATGTTTCAATTTTGTACAGCACACTTTTTTTGTTTTGTTTATCCAATAAGGTTTTGAAAGGGCTTCATAAGCCTGAGGGTTGTAGACTTTCTCTTCAACCACATAGGAGTGATAGAGAGCCAAAGTCACTTCCTGCTTCAGCACTGTACCAGAGATTTTCATCCACCATGTATTTTCCCATAGACATTTTGTAAAATGCTTATAAAAATTGTTTTACTTGTTCAAACCAAACGGTTCAGATATATTTAGAAACAGGACCAAAATGTAAAAAAAAATACGGGTTTAAAGATAATATTTTTGTGATGTTTTTTTTGGTCTGAGTGAAATGTACTATGGTCTCTCTCTTGCTGAACCATTTGGTTTGACCGAGTAAAACTATTTTTATAAGCATTTTACGAAATGTCTATGGGAAAATAAATTGCAGAAGGAAATCTCTGGTACAGTGCTGAAGCAGGAAGTGACGTTCACTTTGCCTCTCTATAGCATTTTATCTTCTTTCTTTCAGTGGTGGCAAACGGGTTATGTACAGTAGGCTACTGGTAAGTACACAACCCCTGGAGGCCGGGATGTAGAACTGCACCTGAAAAAAGATGCTAAGTAACCTCTCATTAAAGATTCCTCCCTGCTCCCTCCTCCCTCCTCCCCTCCTCCCCCTGACCCTCACCCCCCTGCAGAGAGCAGCTTAGGTCATTACAGTCTGCTGTCAAAACCTGTGACCGCCCGGCGTCGGAGCTGCCAGGATTAAGGGCTGTGAACACAAGAACAAGGAGGGAATGGAGGTGAAAGCTGACAGAGGGAGCAAGGCCTTAAATATTTTCTCCTCTTTCCTCCTCCCCCCCCCCTCCCTCCCGCCACAGTTGACCGCGTGCTGATTCTTGCAGCTACTTTGCGGCGGACTGCACTAATGCGCAGGGAGATGGAGTCACATGGAAAACGTGGAGAAGGAGGCTGTTGTTGCACTGAAGTCTACAGGAGCAACTTCTCAAGTCAAGACGTCACAGCTGCTGCCTGGTTCTGGACTGGATTTGGCAGAAACAATAGCTTTATAAAAGCCATTGCCTTTATGAAAAATTGTAAATCCTGAGAATTGACTGGTAGCACATGCACCCAGACTTGGTGAG
The DNA here is from genome assembly GCF_964638095.1 of Poromitra crassiceps. Lineage (NCBI taxonomy): Eukaryota > Metazoa > Chordata > Actinopteri > Beryciformes > Melamphaidae > Poromitra > Poromitra crassiceps. Next base: position 10,408,561 of record NC_139647.1, on the reverse strand, counting down.
GCCTTTTCAAGAAAACTGATCAGCTGTGGCTGCAGCCAAGATAATACACTGAGCTGTCTCAGTGGTGGCCTGGGTCAAATAATGATTGGGACTACACAATGAGTGCCAGTAATATTTGAGGGTGTATTTGAGTCAATTAAGTATAGTTTTTCTTATTTATTACTGTGCTGATGGTGTAAGTCCCACTAATCTGCTGCTCCAAGCAGGATAGAATAAATACTAACAATTATTGGCGAATAGTAAACTCATTTATTTTTTTCTTTTAACCTTTTTCCTCAGATAGATTTTTTTTAGTTGTTTATTTTATATTACTAGTGCAGTGCCCTTCCCCTCTCTCCCCTTCCCCCATTCACACATCTTGCTCTGCCACTCTTCACCCCCCCGATTGTTTGAACCGCACGGAATTCGTCGCTACACTTTCTCGGGGCCCCAGGAGCGCACCCGCCAAGTTCGAAGTCGATCGGACGAGCGGTTCTCGCGCTAAGCGAAAGCCATCTTCCGATTGGAAGAATTGCATGAAAAATTCAACTCTGCCAGTAGGTGGCGCTATGACTATACGCGTATACGAATTGCACAACATTTGGCACTGCACTCCATCGCGTTCCCAGCTGCGTAGTCCCCTAGTTTGAAGTCGATTGGACCAATGGTTCTCGAGATAAACCGTTTTTTGCTATGACTATGCGCATGTCCGAATTGCACGAAATTCAGCACTGCACGCATCGGGTCCCCCTAAGCGCACTCCCCATGTTTGAAGTCGATCCAACAAATGATTCTCGAGATAATATATGCGAAGGACAGACACAGACTGCCTTTATTAGATAGTCTGGCAAATATTGACTATTTCTTGCTGATACAATAATCTAAGGAGCAGAACAATGATGTTGAGAGCTACGTGCAAATAATCACAGGTAGGCTACTGTCTGCGAAATAGGTATGTGTGTGTGTGTGTGTGTGTGTGTGTGTGTGTGTGTGTGTGTGTGTGTGTGTGTGTGTGTGTGTTTCAGAGAGTTCTATTTGCAATTCAACTATTGTCAAGGTTGACAACAACAGCAAATTGCATTCTGCGTCAGACACTGCGGGTGTGTGAGGGGTTGAGGCTGCACTCTTGCATGAGAGCTGCAAGTGTTTTTCTCTCGCTGTGTGTTTCTATCTGAAGAAGAGATATAGATCAAAAGCCATGTAGGTGTCAGCGAGCACAGGGAGAATTAGACTTTATCTCATCCGTTTACTTCTACCACTGTCTATGTTGGCACCGGCAGGAATCTTCCATTTCAGCTCCACAAAACATCCTGTGTTACACAATCAGCTCCCCCCCATGGCTATTTCACTAGTGTTATGGTTTGATCGGTTAAGTGCCATGTTTGTCATATGTTTGAGTGGATGATTGGCTGCTTAATCCAGAATCTTACCTCCGGGAACTATTGCGAGGTAAAGAACTGGTCCATTGGAGTGAATGGAGATGACGTGTTATGTTTGCTTGCTAACGTTCGCTCAAACAAGCCTTGTTGCTAATTGTCCGGCTAACCAGCTGGTGGTGGCCCTTGAGACCTAGACAATGACGCAGATTTAAAAAAATAAGTTAATAACTATCCACTAGGTGGGGCACCGTGACAGTTGGAAAAGTTGAGAAAAAAACTAATTCCTTGACAATTGAAAAACGCTAGCATAAACCGACTGCCCTCTCAGTATTAACTCAGCTCCAGCACATCGAACAGCAATATGCAGAAGGAGAGCACCATTAATTCAAACCAACATTAATTTGAAATGAGTATGAAAAACCATTTGGTAACTGCTGCTTCCGACAGTGGCTCTGAGTCTAGTTGGACCGTGCTGCCCTGTGGAGTGGTGGGCCTGTTTGGTGTTTTGTTTACCATCACCTCCATGCCCGGGACTCTGTTAATCCTCTTGTTTGTGTTCAAAACACCTTAGCCGGTTGCTCTGCGTCAGTCTGTCTCCATACTGGCTGCTGTGAGCAGTCTGTCTAGCTGGCTGCCAGTGGAGCTAATCTGGCAGACAGCCTGCTGCTGGGGGATGCTGCCTCATTCCAGATACAGTATGTGTGAGTGATGATAGAGGAGCATGCTGTCTGTCTGTCTGGCTGCTTTTTGTGAGCTGGGACCCGTTTCAGATGACGGATTTAAAAAAGCATACGAAAACAAATGGACTGTGTGTGCACTGTGCACTGTGCAAAGACCTTTAGAATGGAGCTTACCTGTTGTATGTGAGCACCTGTTACCTGTTGTGAGTGTGACCTCTGTGTTGTGTCGCCTGGGCAAAGAAATCTCTCGGAGCCAGTCAGATTTGTAGTAACAGCCAGGTTTACTGTATTTTTGACAAAGAGGTAGGATCAGTCATCTGGTCTGGTGGACAACAGCACATGCTCTGTCTCATGGAAATCCTCCATATTGCTCTGATAGGATTACAGTATGTTTACATTCTTGAAAATATATACTCTGTACAATACTTTACAATACATTGACAGCGTGATCGTATAGTGGATTTATATTCCTGTAAATGAAATATTTGAAACTAAATGAAAACTGTCCTTCACTTCAAATGAACCCAGACTGTTATTTTGTTTTTTGTATTTTTCATTATATAAAAAAACTATTATTTAACTTCATTAAAATATAACAGAAAACAAATAAACAATAGAATATGCCTCATCTGCCTGTTTACACTGCAACATACCTGCATTTTTGACAAAGGACATGAGGTAGGATTGTCATCTGGTGGACAACAGCACATGCTCTGTCTGGAAAGACAGCAATCACGTTAATAAATAGCTGTAGGTACTGGAGATATTTCTACTGACGATAAAGCACATGAAAACAAATGGCTAACTTGACAAAACATGGCGAAATTAATTTAAGACATTTAATCTTCAACCCAATACAGCCCGCTCAACTTTTAAGTGCATTTGACGTTAGTAAACATTGTTTTGTCCACGGACATTCACAGACACGTACCCCATGGAAATCCTCCATATGGAGTTCTTCTTCTTCTTCTTCCGTTGAGATTTATGGCGGTTGGTAAAGATTTGGTGCATTACCGCCACCTACTGAATTTTATATTGCTTCAATATATCTTCGTGCAACTATTTACAATGATCTTCATGTGTCCACCCAATGTGCCACTGCTCCCATTCATAGCAATGTCCATTCTATGACTCAGACACACTTCAAGGCACTTGTCAACAATATTCAGAAACCTTCTGGCCTCGCATCCATCATCATCGTAATCTTTTCCTTTTTTCCTTTGACCTGTTCTGCACAATTCATCACCATGGCCATGAACGTCAGAAATCCTCTTTTGTCCACACATATATGTTTTGTTCAATTCCCTTCCGTTTCTGCTCTGGTTCCCTTTCGACTACCTCAATTTGATCATTTCTCTCCACTCTTTTAATTGCTTCAGCATAAGATCCCATTCACTTCTTCTCATCTATATCATAACCTTCCTTCCCACACGTCCTCCACATCTTCTGAACCCTCTACAGCAGCTAGGCTACATGAAGGTGGTGGAGTTGTCCCATTTAGCGGGAGTTAACCTGAACCATATCATATGTTATATGAGCACCGCTGATGTAGCACCGCTAGCATCTAGCTCCGGTCCAGCTGCTTGCCTTTGGCAAACCCGTTCTGAAAGTCTGCTTTGAGTAGCCTAAATGACAAGAATGTTAGCAAAGTGTTTTATGACTAAGAAGAAGGTTAGCAGTGTTTTATGATGAAGTAAAAAAAAATATAGATTTTTTTCTTTTCTCAAACATTAATGTCGACCCCTGTCTGTAGCCTATATGGTCAAGATTAGGCCTACAAGATTACAAGATTACACAATAGCCCCTTTCCACTGAAGGCCAAAAGCCCAAGAACTTTGGGCCAGGAAATCTAGCCTGGAACTTAAAGGGATACTCCACTTTTTCGGGAGTTTAGCTCATTTGCACATCCCAAGATACACTATTTAGTGCAGTTTACTGCAGTTTACAGTGACCTACAGCCGTGAAGTTAGTTAGTATCGCCATAGAATGGAGGGTAATGGTACAGCTGTTCAAAATCGATACTAACTATAACTTCACGACTGTAGCTCACTGTAAACTGCACGGACAGTGCCGGTAAGGCATAGTGTATCTTGGTTATGTGGGGGGGGGGGGGTGGCCGAATAAGTGGAGTATCCCTTTAAGCACTGGGTTAAACTTGCTTAAACTTAAAATTGCTCTGGCAATTTTCAAATGCTTCCGCCTAAACATCTGTACTTCGAGCTGGGAAAACTTGGTCAAAACCGAAAAGGGAACTCAGGGAAAATAATGAGCGATGATAGGGCGATAACCCGGATGTCCCGCCCAAAGGCAAGTGATTGGAGAAATACAAGCGGATTTCTCCAAACACCTGTATCGGTTTGAACTTCCACCGGTCTGAAGCGTTTCTTCCCCCCCAACTTCCTTTGACCAGCAGGCTCTGTGTGCGTGAATTACAGACTGTGTATGATGCATTCGCAGAAGAAGAGACCGTCTGGCTTGAGAGACTAAACTGGGTTCCCTCCCCCTCCCTCCCCTGATATATGAAGCACTTTGAGCATCTAGAAAGGCGTTATATGAATCCAATCAATTACAATTATTTATTATTAAACTTGTCCCTGCATAACCATGACAACTAACTTACATGCTGATGGTCACACATAGCAGACGACGCTGCTGTCAAATGTACAGACAGTATAATCGTTCACATTAGTTTTAATTAGACTACCTTGTGGGAAGTTTTAAAAAAGAAGGTTGGATGAGGCTACATCATTAAAATGGAAAAAACAACGTGTCATCGCTGGGCAGTGATCTAAACGCCTACTGACGGTATTAAAGTAAGAAAAATGCCTCGCTCGTTATTTTATTTTTTATTTTTCTTCTTGTGATGATGTATTCAGGACTATATAAGCTTTGGTCCTGAGGATCTGGAAGGTCCAAGTAGTGGGGCTTGAGTTCCTGGACTAGCCCTGTTTTGGCCTAGGCCAACCCAGTTGAAATGGCTCAGGAACTATGGAACTAAGCTCAAGCACCAGGTTTGGCCCTCAGTGGGACGCGCTGAAAACACTGTTTCTCAAAACACTTCAGTGTGTGATCAACTATTATTGCAACCTGTCGCCCCCTGTAGGCCGGACGTGGGTGTTGACCTTGTTCCCCAGGACCAGAAGGGTCATTGGCAGGCCCAGTGTTCTGGCCCGGCCGCCCGGGTGCTTCCCCATCCCCTCACTCCACTCCTGAATGGTACCCCTTATTATCTCACAGTTTCGCTGGATATTCCCTCATCTCCCCTTTAAAAGGACTGCATTACTTCCAGCTCCCCTAACTTGTCAAAACCAATTTGCTTTCCTATTATATCCCCCTCAACTGATTTCACCATGACCCCCCCCCCCCCCTTCCAGCCCGCCTCCGCAAATCCTCCACCCTCCACTTCCCTCAATCGAAACCCCCAACACGACCTGTGCACCCCCTAAACTCCCTCCACCCCTCCAGTCCCAAGTCTCAGGACTCCTGTGATTCTTTTTAGACTCCGCCCTCCTCTGTACCTCCCCCATCTCTACAGTGTTGGGCAAGTTACTTTCAAAATGTAATACTACATATTACTAGTTACTTTCATTTGAAAGTAATACGTTACTTTACAATATTACCGTCACAATATTACCGTCTGTGTAGAGTAACTCATTACTTATTGCATTACTTTCACCAAAATAACAGCAGAATGACATCGCCGCCCCGGAACCATTCTGAAAAATAATTCCCACCATCTTGAAGTCAGTGTAAACCGTCCAAAATTCTAAATGTTATCCTTTTCCTTTCTTATTGTCATCTATAGTGGTTATTTGCATAAAAACACACAATTTGATTAGGAAATGATTGTATCTTTATTTAAATGTTTTGATACTGTAATTTTTTTTAACTCAATTTGTAACTTGAGTTACTTGACAAAGTAACTGGTATTATATTACTGAAATCCTATAAGTAATAAGTTATATTACTGAGTTACTGCTAAAAGTATTATATGACATGTAATATGTTACTTTTGTAATGAGTGACCCCTACACTGTCTGTGCCTCCCCCATCTCTACTTAACACCCCCCCCCCCCCCTTAAAATGCAATGGCGAATCCTCTTTCATCTCCGGGAATAACTTTAAAGGGAGCACGTCCAATCGCACGCAGGCAAACTCCTGAGAGCAGAACCAGACAGAGTGAGTCACCGCGGCAACTAAATAAAAACCGGTTTACAGAGAGCCTAACTAACCTGAGAAACTTTTTTCCAGGTTGTGGGCAGCACTTCCACCATCATATCCTGCTCACCCCGGCCCTCACCCCCCCCCCCCCCCTCCCTCCCTCCCTCCCTCCCTCCCTCCCTCACTGCCCAGCCTCTCTCCCGTCAATTAGCGCCTCGCCAGTGACAACACAGAGGATCTTCATTAGAGAAGAATGCTCAATTATATCAGTTGATTTTCCTTTCCAAAACTAATTATCCCAGTTGCATGGCACGGCTGACTGAGCCTGCCCTCACCCCGGGGCCGGGGCGCAGCGGTTACTGATGTGATTTGGTCTTGGCTCCAAGACCTGCTTCCCTCTTCCACCGCCCCCTCTCTCTCTGTCTCTCTCTGTGTCTCTCTGTGTCTCTCTCTCTCTCTCTCTCTCTCTCTCTCTCTCTCTCTCTCTCTCTCTCTCTGTCTCTGTCTCTCTGTCTCTCTGTCTCTCTGTCTCTCTCTCTTCTGTCTCTCTCTGTCTTTTGTTGTCCACCCTCCCCTCTACACTCATTCAACACAGTCCAACCCCACTATTGCGTTACCCATCTCATTATATTCCCTTCCCCTCCCACAGCTCTCCATATCTTTGACCCTGTCTGGGTTTTTCTTTTTAAGCGTTTTTATGTGGACTTTGGCAAAACACTCACACAGGCAGGTAACTGTCAATTACCAACCGTCAATTATCAGTTTTTCCCCCATTGGAACCTGCGAGCATGTATACATACAGTAAGTCAATACAGTAGATGTGGCTCCTTCGGCGGTTAGTGAGACACGGAATGAACAGAAAAGTGTTAATTCTACAAAAAGCTCGTCATACTGTACGAGCCCTCTACATAATCTGCTCTATTTTGTTCACCCTGTGGGGAATAGCAAAAATAGACAGCCTGTTATAGCCATAGCTGATACAGAAAAGATGCAAACAGTGTCTGTATAGAACATATGGTCAAGGCGTTCGTCGCTGTATGTTGGCTCAAAGCGTGTTTACTTGGCGCCGAGCCACCAAGGAAGTGCAATCACACATCAAAAAGATATCTTGTTTATGCAGAAAAAGTAAGGAGCATAAATTGTATGTTGCCCATGAGATCTGTGTCTATGGGGAGTCTGGGTAATGTCGAGGCAAAAGCCCGCGGAGGAGACCCGGCTTCAATACCCGGCACCGGTACTTCCGGCTCGGCCCGACCTACAGACACAATTGGCCGTGTCTGCGGGTGGGAAGCCAGTGGGATATGAGTCCTGGTCGCTGCACTAGTGCCTCCTCTGGTCGGTCAGGGCACCTGTTCGGGGGGTGGGGTAGCCTGGGTAAACCCAGCCTCCACGTGACCTCTATCTATGTGCTATCATAGAGGTCACGTGGAGGCTGGGTTTACCCAGGCTAGGGGTGGGGGGGGGGGGGGGGGGGGGACCTGTGGATAACTCCCACACGCTACATCCTGCCGATGAAATTCCTCACTGTCAGGTGAAGTGGCTGGCGACTCGCACATGCATCAGAGGAAGCATGTGCTAGTCTACGGGTCTCTTCCCGGAATGGCAGAGGGGTTGGGGCAACGACCGGCCGGAACAGCAGTGGGGCGAAATGGCCAAGTACAATTGGGAGAAGAAAACTTGATTAAAACAAATGTGTTCATGTGTTGAGGCTTTCTGGCAGCACTTTTGTTATGATGTTATTATGACATATCCTGTCCTCATAATGTGACCGACAGTCAAGTGCAATAACACAGACATCACGGCCCATAATAATGACATGACACAATGAAATATGACATAAAATACAGCCGGTGAAAAAGGCAGCAGCCAGGAAGGAGGACAGAATATGAACAGAAATGTTCTGAGAGCAAAAATATTCTGTCGTTTTATAAATCATTCTGCGACTCCTCAGAGCGTTCCAGTTCGCCGTGTCGGGAATTTCAAAAGTCAGCGGCTCAACATGTGAACAGAGTTGTTGATTTCCTTAATGCGCCGTGTTAATTACATCAGGAACTAACATAGAGGAACTGTTTCAATGGAAGTAATAGACACACAGCAGGGATTTAGTTTGAGAAGAAATGCATATTCTATCATCCTGAGAAACATTGCGTCCATATTAATCAGTCTAGGTCACATTTTGTCTTCAATGGTTTGTGAGATCGCAATTGGAATCCCTGTCCCAAACCTGTTCACCCTTTCAGTGTTGTGTTTGCTGTCAGCTCCAGGGCCTGTCTGTGTCTGTGGGTCACCTCGCTGGCCTCAGCTCAGGGGCCCGGCCTCACAGAGGGTGGGCCATTTAGACACATTTCAAAGTAGCTCAAACAGGCCAACGCACTCATTACACACAACTCTCCATCCCCCTTCTCCTCCCCCCCTCTGGCTCCCTCTTTCTCTCCTCTCTCCCCCCTGTTTCAAAGACCCACACAGCCTTGGTCCTCTGTCCGGAAGGTAGATCACTTTAATTCTGCTTCACAGATCTTTTTCAAAAAAGACCCGAGACCCGGAGACCTCAGAACCGGTGACCGCTGGGTGAACCCGGGCCAACCCAGCCAGGACCCGGCGGGCGCCTGTAAACACAGTCTCACACGCTCTCATTTCCACCCCCGAGTGCTTTTGTTCCCTCCCCGACAATGGCACACAAGCATCCGATTGCTGGGGCGGTGTGTGTTCTTTAACTAGGTTGTGTTTGTTTGTTTTTGCACACACTGGTCACGTCCATCCAAGTCAGCTGATATTGGCTTTCGCCTGGCAGAGGGCAGTTGATCGATGATTTAAAGGTAGCGCGCTGCCCAGAACAGACAACTCATTAAGTTCTCATTGAGCCCGTCCAAAACTCAGTGTTGCCCTTCCTGGCCCGACTCAAACTGCTCTTTCTCCAGAGAAAGGAGCTCTGTGTCCCGGATGAGCAGGTTGCTGGGCCTGGATTCCTCTGACGGTTCAGAAGTTCATGTCCGCACGAGGGAGGAGCCAGCTGCCGCATGTCATCAGAAGAACACAAGTTATCTGAACCAATTTCCCAACCATACATTCATTCCTGATGTACAACATAATTGTCTTTATTATATAGACGCTTTTAACTTGACAACATTTAAACATTCTAAATTGAACCCCAGCTCACTTCCTGTTGCAGTGTTTGCTAGTACAGTAGGACAGGACTGAGAATTCCGTGAAAAGCGTCTATATATAGCCTACACCAAAGGTTATGCATTTGTATGAAACTGTTTTCACATCTCATATTGACTCAGTCTAATCAGTTGTGCTGCAGCCTGCTGTCATAACAACAGTCAATACAGTCAAAACAACTAGCAAATCAGTGTTATGATACGATTAAAACACGATTTCAGATGGCAGCCCGTCTTTTATTGTCACACGAACACACTACAACACATGCATGCGGCCACTACACACACTCATGCTGACGGTGGCCGGTGAAATATGTCCTCTGCATTTGACCCATCCAGGCTTGTCCTTTCCTCCAGGGGGCAGGCCAGGAGCAGTGGTCGCTATTTCTTTCCAGCGCCCGGGGACCTTCATTGGACCATCATTGGACCAACTTCAGATGTTGTCGTCACTGGTCGGATGACGATCTTCTGCATGTTTTTAGTGGGGGGTTATGTACGGAGGAACCCCCTGGGGGGTACGGGGAGAACATGCAAACTCCACACAGAAAGGCCCTTTCGACGAGATAGCCCACCTGGGCAGTAGGCACTGAAGATATGGGGGGGTCACAACTCCAGCGCCAACAGCGTCCCAGGTGGGAATCGAACCCAGGACCTTCGAGCTGTGAGGTGACAGCGCTTACTACTGCACCACCGTACCCGATAAAACATGCAAGAAGGTTCTCAATAGATAATTCCATTATCGAAAATATGGAAGGATATGTGTGATGGTTTTAGTGATGTTGGCAAGTCTCTCAGAGATGTCAAAAGCATCTTTCCAGAGGGGTCTTAAAGGGACACTCCCGCCGATTTTCAATGATGATTTATTTTGCACATAATCTCACACATATCTGAAAACTGTAAACAGTCTTGCAGCCATTCATTTAGTTTGACAGATATTAAGAGTTCATTTGAGTGAGGTTGTGGACCAGTGATGTCATTCATGCACAAATGACACCACTGGTGGTCCACAACTTAACTCAAATCAATATCTCAATAACTGTCAAACTAAATGGATGGCTGCAAGACTGTTTGTAATTTTCTGATAATATACTACTGATTTTGTAAAAATAAAAAACTGGTTGAAAATCGGTTGTGTGTTCCTTTAAGGCCACAGCCACAACCTACTCAACAATTGATTAATCGTGTCTGTTAACGAGGCACCCAAAAGAAATCACAGATATGTCGTTTTTGGGGACATTCGGTGGCTTTTGCAAGGAATGAAACGTGGCTGAGTTAGCTTGGCTCTAATGTGGAACTGTTAGTAACTGTTCCACAGTCTGTGGAACTGTTACTAACAGTTCCACAGTCTGTGGAACAGCCCTGAGTGTTACCACACATTTTCTTTGGCCTGTTGCTCTCGCACAGCCTCCTGTAAAGGGCAGCCAGCTCATTCCTTTGATGAGCGACAGTGGAATTTGCGGCGATAATCTCTTCAGGTGCCAGAGGATTGGGATTAAACATACTCAAATTTAAACCGGCAACGGTTGCCATGGAGATGACCTTCGCTTTTCGCTCAGATGGTGACGTAAAAGTGGGGAATACAGTTGCAGTGACTGGTGTTATTGTCCAGCGAGGCTCCAATTCTGTGGGTGCTTTCGCTGTGATTGCGTCTTCAAATCCTCCATCAAGAAAAACGGTGCTAGAAGAAGATGTCTGAACTGACAAAAGAGTGATTTCGCACAAGAATAACACGACTATTAGGGGCATCACATGTTGCACACGAGCAAACCTCACTTGAGTGAATCGTGACCGTAACACTGTTGAACATTTGGAAGTGAACTATGAGCCCAAAAAGACAAACTTCAGACACCCTGCCCTGCACTTCAGCAGCACCCTGTCCAACCGACCCCTCTCGGCCCCCCCAGCCTCCCGCCCCCGCCCCTTCCCCATCCTAATTAAGGTGAAAGGAAGCCTTCCAAACAAAGCTGATGAGGGCTGACGTGGGGCCCACTCTCTCTGGGGCTGTCTGTGGACATGAGCACCCAGAACAGGCTCCGGCCGGCGCAACGGGCCCCGGAGACTCACGGTTTGGGGTCAGTGTCAATCCCCCTCCGGGGCAGTCCGTTCACACTATCACACCTGCCTGTCAAAGGAGAGAGCTACAGGACATCACTAGTAGGGGGGCCAGGGGAGAGGAGAGGCGCTGAGGGAGAGAGAGAAAGAGAGAGAGAGAAAACCAGAGAAACAAGTATAGCGAGAGAGAGAGAGATTTCTCATTTTTAAATAAAGAATAAACTCCAGCAGACATAAGTACAACAATTATTATTATTATTATTACTATTGACTGAAGCCAATCTCAGAAGCGCCCCAAGGTGTGATTGGTCAATATGAGCTGAAACAGTCATGCAGATTTGACTGCAACATCTGAAGTTAAAAGTATGGCTGGACTGCCTCACAGTGGCGACCATGTGAACTGCAAGGCCAGAAACATTACATACACACATGCACGGACTCACACACACACACACACACACACACACACACACACACACACACACACACACACACACACACACACACACACACACACACACACACACACACACACACACACACACACACACACACACACACCGACACTCACACATTAATAAGCATCTCCCTTGTTACATTAAGATAGAGTGAAGTCTTTTGGGAGTTTTGGGGGTATATACGTTTATATTACAATTATTTTAAGCAATGAATGGGATCTTTGGATTCACAAGAGTCTCAGCTTTGTTGCCCCATACCCAATTTCTACAGTTCCATGACTGTGTAAGAACCACAGTGTGCAGAAATATGGAAAGAAAGAAAAAAAAGGCTACAATAACATCTTTTCACTGCATGCTGTGTCTTTCGGACCCTGGAGCTCTTAAACCCTCTGCAGCTGATTATGTCACACACGGCTGTAAAGGCTCCTGTGGTTCTAATGAGTCCAATTTCATCTTTTATATTTTGTATCGCTTTTCTGTACTTTTGAACTTTTGAATGGGAAAACGTATACCTTCACCTTTTACGTTTATTATAGAGCACTTTGAAGCCAGAAGCCATTGTGGAGCACTGAGCACTACACCACAGGGGTTTCAGCAGCCACTTACATCCAGCCTCCATGCCGTAAGCTACATGGGGGCAACAGGAACAAAATGATTGCCCTTTATATAAAGAAGGGTTGCAGCTTGATAGCTGTCAAGTGTAAAGGTGCACCCTGGATGGATAATAATAATAATAATAATGGATAATTTACATTAGGCTACATTACATTGGGGTACATTATGCTTTTATCCAAAGCGACTTATAAAATCACATTTTGTCAACAGTAGAGAAATCAACTATGCAACATGATCTATGACGGCTACAACTTTTTGAAGGAATAGAGAAGCACTTGTAGAAAGTAGTTTGAGAAGGAATGAAGGGTGTGTTCTTAGTCTTCGCCGAAAGATCCTGACCGAAGGGGGGAGCTCGTTCCACCATTGTGGTGCCAGGGATGAGAAGAGTCGCGACCGGGATGAGCGACTTTTGAGCCCATTTTAAATTAGATTTAAAGTCCTTAATGACACAAAGAGACCAGACTAAAAAATATTTCCATGACATCAGGTTCAGTTAGTGAGAGAAAAGCATACTGTGTAGACTACGAAATCAAGTAACCAGATTGAACAGGGTGAAAAAGAGAGAATTCTATCAGCAAAGAATAACAGGAGTCCAATATGACAGTAAAAAGCATAAAAGAATGTGTTGAATGATATTAAGAGACGAGTAAAATCACTTTTCAGTCTGCACCTCTTTTACCATTCGGTTATCTAAACTCCTACGATGGAGCAAGCTAGCATAACATTGGTGGCACCTACCTATTCTTCTGGATGTCTAGTTTCCACCGCTAATACCAGTCCAGAAGCACAGCTATAGCTTAAAAACTGAACGTGCGTGAGCTTGGGCGCCCGCGTGGCCCTAAGCAGCTGCTTAGGGCCCCGTGGCGGCTGCGTGGCCCTAAGCAGCTGCTGAGTTTGCTTACAGGGAGGGCCGGCTCTGTCCTATTGCCAAAGACCCATCTGTTCAAACAACAGCTCTCAATGGGCTGATTTACATGCACTATATCCTGTTAAAGGAAGACTTTGCTGATTTTTAAACAGCTTTGTATCATTACAGTGTGACGTGTCAGTAGTATAGTATGCAAATTAACAATGTTTACTTCTCTCCATGTTGCCTGCAGCGAAAGGTCCGCTGGCATATCTTCTCCCTGTCTCTGTAACTATTTCCCTAGTAGCAGGTCACCTGATCATGCACCAATTGCAGGCTGCACTGCGGCTGTGTGGGAAACCCCTGGTCTGGCACAGCTGTGCGATGGCCCAAATGACATAGTTGAGGCTTCAAAATGGAAGTCCACAAACCGATGGGTCGCCCCCTATTCGAAAGGATGCAGGTTTAAGACACTTCTGCATTGGCTTCAATTTCCACAAACGGAGGGGAGCTACCCTCTTGTACACATTTGTGTATCATATTTGTCTGCCATGCATTAAACAACTAAAGTAACTAGCCTGTTTTGAAATCTAAGAAAGTACAGATATTTATGTTAAATTGTAGTGAGTAAAAGTAAAAAGTTGTCGGAAAAATAAATACTCAGTAAAGTACAGATACCTGAAAATCCTACTCAAGTACAGTAACGAAGTATTTGTACTTAGTTACTTCCCATCTCTGAAGATATGTTTATGCCTTCCTTATAATTCAGATATAAATGTTGAACTAATATGAGTACTAATGATGGACTACTCAGATTCTAATGTCTATAATATAATAAGTAATAAGTAAGTCATATTTAGTGGCCTGCGTTGCCATTATGGTGATGAGCTCAATAAATGTGTTTGTGTGGGATACTAGGGATACTACTTTTTCCTAGCGCAGTGTTGATTTCCTGATAAGAAGTGATACAAAAATGTCAGCGTGAAGCAGACAGGAATTGCCTACTTTCAAATAGCTGGAAAATCAACAAACAAACACACATACTTGTACACAGACTTCTTTATGAGATAGGTTCATACACAGAGACACAGTTTAAAAAAATACTATTATATTGTTTGTATTTACAATGAACTATAAAAATGAACAATGTTAACATTTGGTCTTTCATATCATCGGTCTGTACATCCAGTATTACCTCCATTCTGGCATATAAAGTAGCAAAGTTCCTTACAATATAGACTATAGAGTGGCTGGGGGAAATTCCTATAGTTTCTTAAGGTTAACGATTAGATTTAGATTCATTTATTTGTTTATTTTCGCATACATAATGATATATTTACATAGGATAGCAGGAAGTAAAAGGATGCACAAAAGATATGAGCGTGCAGCTGAGGTTGGAACCTGGTGAGGCTTATTATAGCATCCCCACCTCCAAACGTTCAGATGGAAGTCCTTATTTAGTACTAAAAATGTTGTGTAAGGACAAAGAGCAGCTTTAGGGGTTTGCACGACGTGTACACAATGTAATGCCAGAAACACATGATGCTCTATGGCTTTGCAGCAGGTTCCAGGAGGAGTTCCAAGCCAATTGACCTTTCTATAAGCCCAGCTCCATATTCAGAACCGAGGTCAAGTTTCCCCTCATCCGTTACGTCTATGGCAGGACTGTTCAAACATGCCCTCCTTGAACTCTAACTACTCCTTCATACTTTAAGATAGACACCCCATTCAAATGTTTTAAACAGGTCACCACTTTCAATACTGTATTACTCTATTATCTGTAATACTGTATTTCTCTATTATCTGTAATACTATATTACTCTTGTTCAGCTTTTAGGTATCTTTTATACTTTTTGAGAAAACGCCGTTTACGCCTTGTGACCCCCCCCCCCCCCTTTATAATGGCAGCCTATGGAGCCAGCCTAGCTAGAGTGCATGATGTCACAATTCACTTTAGCTGACTTTAAAGTTTGAATGGAGTTTCTAGCTAAAGTATGAAGGAGTAACAGTAGTTAGAGTTCAAACAGGGCTAGGGTGACTTCAGGTATTATGGGAACCTTTAACTATAGAGGGTATATTTTCATGCCTGATGAGTGAAAATACAAACTTTTTTTGCTGAGCCCTATCTGTAGTTTCGCAGGTAGGGCTCAGCAAAAAAAGTTTGTATTTTCACTCATCAGGCATGAAAATATACCCTCTATAGTTAACGTGTCCCATAATACCTGAAGTCACCCTATATGGTTTGAACAGACATCCCGTAGACCTACAGTGTCTACTCTAGTATAACAGGAAATGGGAAAGTTCACCTATCTGAAAAGGGGTGGGGCTTAGGAAATGTCAATTACTGCCAAAGAAAATGACACGTGACAGTATAAAATGTTTGTCACCCACTGGACACGTGTTGTGGTCGAGGGTTCCGAGTTCCTGCAACCTTTCTGTATAAATAGCCTCTGCTTATAGTCCATCCTCCAGAGAAGACAGCACAAGCTCTGTTTAAAAACCCAGTAGTGGTAATTCTTTAAATGGCTTCAACTGGAGTGGATCAGCCTCATCAGTGTAACACACCTGCTCACAGGCATGTCCAAAGGCTTATGTGGATCTGCAACACGTGAGCACAGTTCTCACCATCCACAGTTCCAAAATATCTCACAACAGTCTACAGTCAGAAGTGTTGATTGACAGGTAAGAGGCTAGTGGTTGAACTACACAAGCGAATGGGTTTCTCAGTACCACATTTAGCTACAGTAGCATCTGCTGTGATATATAAGCAGTGTTGGGAAAGTTACTGAAAATTGGTAATTAGTTACAGTTACTAGTTACTTCTCTCAAAAGGTAATTTAATTACTTTAAAGTTACCAGTTACTTCAAAGTAATTAGTTACTAGGGAAAGTAACTTTTTGCGTTACTTTTAAAAGTCCGCTTCGATTGTTATTAATGCACACATTATGTTAGTGTTGCTGTGCCACAGTGTGGCATTGAACATTCGCTTATTGGGGAGGCTTATAGCCTATCAAGGTCCTTAGCCTCTGGGGCTCTGGCTGCAGCTGCAGCTCTCTCCCCAGACTAGGTCTGAGGATCAGAAACTGGGTAATCCTCTGAAGTTGTCCGTTATTTTCATGTCCTAAAGTAACTAGTAACTAGCCCAGTTACTATTTTAGTAACTGTAACTGAGTTACTGAATTTGAAAAAGTAATTAGTTAGATTACTAGTTACTGAAAAAGGTAGTTAAGTTACAGTAACTAGTTACTCCCAACACTGTATATAAGATATGGCCACTTATGTTATTCCCCCTGCTGGCCAATGAGAAACATTGGTGGAGGGCGTGTTTGGAACCAGTCCCCATCTCAGACCCAAGAAAAACAACAGTGTACATTATTGCACATTTGGGTGCTACTTGTCAGCGGATGACTATGTGTCTTCAAATCTGTTTTTGAACAAAGGGAACCACTTGGGATTAAGATGGTTACAGTTGTTACTCGTTTGGCCACTTTGCTGCGGTACGGCGAGGGGGGCTTTTGTAAAGAACAAAGAAAACATTTAATAAGTGCATGTTTGCTATCAGTTTCTATAGCCTGCAATCTGGAGACATTTCAACTAGGCTACTTAAAATTCACAGAAAGGATTGTTATATGTGTTCATATGGGGTTGAACTGTCAGGGATATTAATGTGGATAAGTACAGTAGACAGACAGGTAGGCAGGTAGGTAGGTAGGTACTCTGTAGGTAGGTAGGTAGGTACTCTGTAGGTAGGTAGGTAGTGAATGTACAGCAGGTAATAGCAGGTAAATATTTTGGTATTGGGGCAGGTAGGATACTGTAGGTACATATAGGTAGGCCTATAAGGAGGCAGAAGACTAGGTTTCTGGAGTGTCGTTTGACAGGTGGTTAGTTACTCCCCCCCCCCTCACAACTCATCCTGTGATTGGACAATGAGTGTGCTATGCATCACACAAGAGTGAGACAATTGAAGAAGTCCTCTTTCATGTAGAGAGCCAATATGAAACCCACATGTACAACATGCACCTGCCGGGTTGTTTTGATGCTTCCCTTAGGATCCTTCTTGGCTCTTCTAATTATTGGCTTATTGAAATCCGTTGAAAGACGCATCTAATTGAGTACCTCTGAATGGCAACAATCCAGCATGGCTGCGCGCTGTAGAGGCTTAACTCTACTTAGAAACACATGTGGAACAGCAGTGGCAGAAGCAGCAGCAGCACAGAGCCGAGTCCCTGCAGCCTGGGCGCGGCCGACACGTTGCAGTTGTCGCTGTAGCAGCAGCTCACACTGGCTCCCTGGCTGTTGCTGCAGAAAGACCTGTAGGAGCACGACTTCATGATCCCGCCGTCTGAGAAAGAGACACAAAAACATGTCAATGACTTTAGTATCGGTCAGACTCTTCCATGGCTTCATCAGTATAGGTGAAATTAGGTTATAGCCTACATTCTCCAATATTAAAGCTACACCAGGTATAACCTGTGTTGTGTTGACAGTCTACAGAGTAATCCATGCTAAGGGCTTGTCCAGGGGTGGAGGTGGGATTCGATCCCACGATCTCCCGCTTGCACAGTGCACACGCTAACTGCAATGCCAAGAGAGCTAGCTGGAATGGGTTCAGGCCTTTTAACCAGCAACTGATTCACTTGGTTACGTCATGCAACTTGTACATCGATTGGCGGCTCCAAATGGTAACTTGGATTCCCAGAAATGTGGTGTGAAATCTACAAACTAACGTTAGGCTACACATTTACCAACCTGACCGATCGGTGCTTTAGACCAATGGGACGAGGGAGGCAAAAGACCTACAGTAATGTTGCTGAGTCCAGCTTACTCTGGATGAAGCTCTGTTCCGAGCAGAGAAGATTTCCTGCCACACCTGACACCATAACTTCGTTTGGACGAATGGGCGAATACGACTCAAAGAAGATGCTCTTCTCTGTTACACTTTGTGATTTAGGATGACTCCCTGTTTCTCCCCGAGTTCCTTCCGCCCCAGCTGCTCCTCATGTTCCTGATTACCTTCTTGTCTACATATTGTCTCAGTCTGTTTGTAACCCTTGTCGAGTCATTGTGTTCTGTTACTTTGTGTTAAGCTCCTGTATTCTGCTTATATATATATATATATATATATATATATATATATATATATATATATATATATATATACAGTATATACATACACACACACACACACACACACACACACACACACACACACACACACACACACACACACACACACACACATACATACATATAAATTGTGTCTAGCTACAGTAAATACAAATCAAAGTGAGTTAACTTATCATAATTAGTGAAGAGGAATTGCCTTGGAACACACATGGTATGCTAATTAAGGATATTGACTGAGCCAAAGTAGCAAAGCTGTAACCTGATGCTGCCAGATGGGGGCGGCAACAATACCGCCCCCATCTGGCAGCGTCAGGTTAGCAAAGCTGTTCATTCCCTTCAAAGCCAAATATCATACCCCCTGCTGAGATGAGTTTCCAGACTGTACTGCAGCCTGTCCTCAATTTACACCCACCCCCACATGCAGATACACCTGTTCATGTTTATTTATACCGTATACAATTACAGTAACCTATAAGTTATACGTTACTGTATAGTTTTTATATTTCTACATTGCATTGGTATATTCGTGAATCGTGACTAACATAGGCTTTCTGTACTCTGTTGTCTCTACAGATGTCTTACTGTCTGGGACTCTGATTTGGAAAAGCAAGCAATGGTGAAGTGAAGTGACTCACTGTTGTAGCCCACCACTACAGCGCAGGCGTCAGAGGAGCTGGGACACGTCTTGTAGCCTTGCCGATTGCAGTCTCGGTTATTGGACGCCATACAGGTGTAACATTGTAGAGCCTCACCTGAAGAGGAGAGGAAAGACATACTGATACAGAACATGCTGATACTCCCACTAAAGTACAAACAAGCCATATCGCACCGGAACAAAAAGAACATATTAGAACATAATATGGATGTGTGTCAAACAAACCCCCTGCTAATATAACACAGGAAGTGAAGGAGAGACACTGATGGCAGTGTAGCACCATACAGAAACATGATCAAACCAGACCAGGTTGCTGCTCATGAACACTTAAAGGACAATACCAGTGTTTTAACATGTGGGTTCTATGCAATTGTTGCTCTGATAGGAATGAATATGTGCACTGAATCATCCGTTATTGTTTTACCCTGATTTTCTCAAAGGCCAAGTTGATACTCCTGTTAATGGGAACATTGGGATCATTATTGAGGCACATTTTGCATTTTGTAGTGGTTCAGCATGCCATACACTTACATCTGAACATGTAGCATTAATCATGCAAAAATCCATTCATTTCATCCATTCAAACTCCCAACATTTGAAAAGCCTACAGGCTACACCAACAATGGCAGCCAAATATCTCCCATCTGCCCCAGCGTCTGATGTATCAACTCCTGTCAAGACATGAGTCCAAAAGTACTGCTGGTATGTTTCTTTAAAAAGCCACTGACTGTCCAGATTCTTAATGCATAGTCAGTGCGGCAGCTGTCCTGGGACGTTAAGGCAAGAGGCAGGGGGGTTTATGCTTCTGTATTTGACTGTGACTGCATCACATCATGGTGTACATTCATTATAAATTCAGGGCCACTGTCAACTAATATCAAATAATATAAACAGAGACTGCAGCTCCAGATGATTTTAACCTTTATTTCCCTGTGATACATATATCTGCTGAGCATGTCTGAACAGGTACTGTATGGTACAATCACATGCAGTGAGGGGGCTCCGTGGTCGGTAGAGGTGTGAGTGGGGCGACTTTATTCCAAGTCGCATTGACAGTAACTGTTGAGATGAAAAGCACTATTCACTCACTTCTTCCATCCAAATCTCTCCAGCTCATCCAAAGATGCGAAATAGCAGCAACCTCCCACTCATAAACACGGCTCTCCAACCTTCAGCCACAGCTTTAGGTCAAGCCCGTCCCTCCAACCCATCATCATCTCCAATCTCCACTGAAGCACACTTTGATCTCTTTGACACTTCCTTTTGAGATCTTCCATCCATCTCTGCAATTCTAAAATGGTCTTCAGAATGCTCTCTGCAAAGAGGACCAGACAGAGGCGCACAGGAACCACTGAAAGCTACAAACAGTCTCCACAGCAGCTTGTTTTGGCCAACAAAACGAACTCATTTAACCCTGGAGACACTTTTCTTTGATCAGACAGTCAGGGATGGCAGGCGAGCAAAACAAACCCGTTTTCAGAGAGTCAATTATTCTTTATTCTTTATTCGGATCCCCATTAGCTTCCATAAAGTGGTTGCTAGTCTTACTGGGCTAAGCCATGTGTTTGTGGCATGTGTCTCCATACAAGTTCAGACAAAATAAATGAGATGTTAGATCAAACTAGCCGAGTCAACTTTATGACAGCATAAGGACATACTGACATTTCAGCCTTTGGAAGAAGACCTCATGTCCTTTAGCATAATTTTAACAGCAACATAGTATCAATAATAACAGCAGACTCTGGAGTGGAGGAGCTGTTCTGTTGACACGCATGTAAATACCCCCTGATGTCTCTAATTGACCCCAATCCATCCCGACAGCACACCACATGTGCCATGCATGTGTGAAGAATTAGCCTCCAGGCCTATTAGGAGATTAGCTGTTGGGATTGCATGCTGCTTGTTACAGAAGAGGATGACAGACTGAAGCGAAGCAAAACTCAAGGGAATTATAAGATATATTAACAGCATGCGCTATATATGAATCAGCATACAAGCTTATATCAGCGTATATCAATATTAAACGGGAGTGTTGCATCATATCAGATGCCTGAGCAAAGCGGTAAAACATGCATGTGCCATCTTTTGAAGACACAAGACTGTTATGTAGGGCTTAGTGTGATATGGACCAAAAATCATCTATCATCATCTATCTTTAGGCTGAATACACAATATATAATCTTGGTATTTTCTACAAAGTGGCCTCAATGAGTTCTAAGTCAAAGCCACACGTGAGATTTCACAATTATTAAAACAAGATAGGGCTGGGCAGTATGGACAATTATGATATTTTTTGACCAAATGGATATTGCGACAATATTGTAGGGATGACTATTGGTGCTTTCACAAAATATTTACACAGTGAGATTTTTGATCAATAATCATCAGTAATGTGGATATAACGACTCAGTGGGTAACGGCAAATAATAGAACAGCTAGAACAGTCTGGTAAGTTCAGAAAATGACATCAGTTTACTGTAGTGCAGCCTTTAAAACCAGGAAAAGACAACACTTATGCCATATGACAATATTACCATATCCACAAAAAGACGATATCTCGTCTCATATCACGGCATTGATTTGACAGTCAGAGCATTTAAGCACCTCAGCAGTTTTCCTGCCTCTCGGCTCTCACTATCACCAAAACACCACTTTTGAAAAAGACATTAGCTGAAATGCAAAACATGTCTATGCAAGACAATCTTAGACAATATGAACAAACCCAATGAATAGGCTATAGCCTCCATGTAGATCTGAAGAAAGCCTCAGAGGGGAGTTCAAGGGTAGCAAAGGAGAGACCAACAAGGGTTGAGAGGAGACAGAGGGTACATGTACAACAGAGGAGGAAAGACTGAATGAGAAAATAAAGTCCTTACTGTGGGCAGCTAGGAGGACTAGGGAGAGCAGGAGCAGCGGACAGCACTGGACAGCCCTCATGTCGTTGGTGGGCCTTGCTCGTTGTGATTGTCCACTGAAAAGCAGGTTGTTTGGCCCCGAAAGCCTCCTGAGCTTAATCTGAACTATCAGATGAGCTAATATCCCCGCCTGTACCGAGTAGGAGATGATCAGATCCTCCACACTGGGCCCCGCGGCTCCGTCTTGAGATGCAACAGGTGCTCCTGTGGTTGGAGAAGAGAGGGGTGTGTGCAGTGGGATGCTTCTTCCAGCACACACCTTGCAGAGCCACGCCTGCCCATAACGTGGCCACTCCCTAACTGCCCCCTATCCTGACCTCCTGCCCTCTTAAGTCATGGATACACAGTAGATCCTCCTCATCCCTCCAACTGTCCTGCGGCCCGGAGGAGGTAACTTGAAGTTGGCTGTAATCTGTCTCACAGTACACTCTATGTCAGTGCTTCCCAAACTGTGGTACGTGGAGGTACTACAGGAGGTACTTGAGACAATGGGGAAAATGGAAAAACAAACAAACAAACAAACAAGAATAAATCATGAAAATAAATGAAGCATTCAAATAAATCTGCTAAGGAGGCACTAATTGCATCTCTTTCACCCCATTTCTTATTTGTAGTGTTATATTCTTCAAAGGGTGGGTTATCAGATACAATAGTTTTCTCTTGTAGTTTTCTAAGCAAAATGTTGCGGTCGGGTAAAGGGGGTACTTGGATTCAGAAATCTGGGAAAGGGGGTACTACTGAAGACAAAAAAAAGTTTGAGAACCACTGCTCTATGTTGTCTCTAGAGAGAATACTGCCATACTTGTCAAACTGTTGACTGAACATTGCAATCACCTTAGATAAGAAACATAGGTGACCATGTGAAAGAGAGGAGAAAATCATGACAAATAATGTCTGCATAATGCACCTAAGGATTAATATCAGGAGAGATTTGTCGGATTTTACCTGCGGCGAGCAGCTGGTCTGAAATTTGGCATGGAGGTCAAGTGTGTGTGTGAAGGCGTTTGTTTGTGTTCATGCCAATTGGCTAAAAGGGGGGTGGTGGGGGGCAAATCTCACAAGTGGATTGGATGGAGACTGTGGAGTGGATGATGTCACACACTCTGACTGACATCTCATATCTGGTCGTAGCTATTGCGAATTCGGTCGTTTTCGTTGTGTCCCTTCACCTGCCCCACGAAAGAGCACCTGTCCCATCCATGCAGCGCTCCCTCCTTCTGTTGTCAACTGGCTGCAATGCGTCATTGCATCATTTGCAAAGATCACATGTGCCGGACACTTGACAGACCGAGAGAAGCACATTGTGGAATAATCTTAAACCCATTTGGATGCTAATTTATTATTGGGTTAGGCCAGGACAGGACTGGGCCGTGCCAGGACAGCTAAAGTCTTAATGCTGGCCTCACAGAAACACAAACACAGAGAAATATTTGGGCCCGTCCAGAGCCGTGTATATAGAAGAGTCGCGACATCTCCATTCACTCCAATGGACCAGTTTTTTTTTACTCTGAAGAGTTCCAGGAAGTAAGGTTCTGGATTAAGCAGCACTGTCGAGTTGCAGCAAAATGGGCAGTTTGTGATGTACTTTGAAACCCCCCCCCCCCCCCCCCCGAAACAAATTGTACATTATCAGCTTTATTTTAGCATTCAAAAGTAGCACGAGACCCCTTCCTGGCTGTTCATTGGCTAATGAGTCACGCATTTTGGTCCTCCGCTGACGCCACTCTCTCTAAATTGCTCTTGGCCCGTCTATGTAAAATGGCAAAGACTAGTTGATTATGCTGATTGGCTAACATGCTGTTACATGTTAGCCAATCACATCAGTGCAATAATGAATTATGCAGTGAAAAGGACGAGAGTAACACACCAGTAAATTGTATTGCCGTATTTTATTGCACTTTGTAAGCAGATGCTGTACAGTAGCTGTGCAGAGAAGTCTGAGATGCTCCTCAGTGTGACAACAACCATTGCAGGACTAGGACATATCCATCCAAAATTAAATTACTCCTGGTCACAACTGATTACAGTCACAATTAGTTTCCTTTATATCAAAATAAAATCAAAAAAATAAAATCCCACAATTTCATCCAGGAAGCTATGACAAGTATCTACAAGGTTACACGAGGAAAGCAGTTTTTCAATGACAATAAGTGTATCAAAAATGCAGATGCGTCTTTTTCATAGTTGGAATTTCCTACAGTATATACAAACATAAACATGACGAGTTTATCTTTCCTCTTTCACATGCAGTAAGGTATTGTGAATGTTTTATTCTCTTAGTGATGTAACTCAACATTTTATTCATTAATCTAGGTCATAAATATATACAGTCTATACGCTATCTCTGTTAATCTTTTCAAAGGCTATCTTTCCTGTCAGGAAGAGACAACAACAGGAGTGGGTAAACAGTATTCTCCATCAGTGGCTGTCATGGCAACATCATCGTAGATCATTTTTAACTCCCAATCAATGCTCTCAGTTTCTCTCATTCACGCGCATGCACTCACGCACTCACGCACTCACACACACACACACACACACACACACACACACACACACACACACACAAGTGATACGGTATGCACATTTTCGAAAACTTTTAGACCCTGCTACAATAAAATACATTGACACATCAAAATGTACAGGGCGATAAAGAGGGAAGCCGTGATCCTGTGGATCCTGTATAGACAAAGTCAGTAGGAAATACAACTCTAAGGTCACTTTGGCCTTAGACGTCCATCAGTCCAGTGGTAAAATATTTTCTCTAAATAATTATTGGCCTGGAAGTGGCGTTGCCGCTAACTCCTCCCCATCTTGGCGATCAGCTCGTCACAGATCTTTGTCAACTCCTCAATCTCTTTGTTCTGTAGAATACATAGTAAGGAGCCATTTGTACATATACAGTATTTCCTTTTGCAAATAAACCATTGTGATTTTCATTCCTTTAATTGTAAGCAATGAAATGTAACTTCCTTTCAAGGTTATTTGACAGCATAAACTCCCTGTTGTGCCCAGATGTGGTGTAATGGATAAAACCTTATACTTAATAATGCCTGAAACTGGCCTAACAAATGCCATGTGATTTCATGTCGATACGGAACCTGAAGTGGTAGTAGCCTACAAATCAACAGCTGAGACGCATTTAAATACATGTAAACATGGCATAGCATGGAAGTTGGTACATTTTCAAGCTTTGTAGAGATACATTCCAATGTTTACATCCCAGTGCTGGTGTGCTACTGTAGTGAGGAGGCTGACTGACCTTCTGCTCCAAAGTGCGCTCCAGAGAGTCCACCTTCATCTGCTCCTTCCTCAGACTGGCCTGGTGGGCTGCCTGCTCCTGCTTGGCCTTGACCCGCACATGAGCTATGTCCGAATTGGCCCTGGAAACACATCACAGTGCAAGTCAGTAGCGGCAGCAACAAGTCACCTCAGTAATGTATAGCCTCACCTTACTTTTAATCTTATCTAATAAAGGCAGAACTGTCTGTCTGTCCGTATGTCTGTCCTTCACATATCTCGAGAACCATTCGTCGGATCGACTTCAAACTCGGGGATTGCACTGCTGTGAACCCGGTGGAGTGCAATTCGGATACGTACATAGTGGTGTTGAGCAAATGTCGATCGCCACAGGTTCAGTGACAAAACTTACTGATGAGATCATCACCGATTGACATCACGCACAATTGCTCAAATGACGTCACAGATTACATCATCAGCGATGACATTACACATTTGTTTTTACCTGAAGGCTTTTTGTGATCATGCATTCATTCATTCAATCAGGAACGGTTAACGGATAGGATGCCATCAGTGACGTTATCAATGATGATGACATCAGTGATTATGTCATCAGTGATGATGTCATCAGTGATGTCATCAGCAATGATGTCATCAGTGATGTTCCTGGCTGAGGCTATATAAGTGGTGAGAGTATACAGGCTTCAGGGGAAGTTAGTTTCTCCAGAGTGGTCCTGTGCTGCACGTGGTCCTGGTCCGTATTTGCCCTTGCTATCCACCACAAAGATTACAATTTGGATGTTTTAATCATAGACACACTAGATCTAGAGAAATGTTTCAAGTGGACCGTTGCTAAAAGTTAACAGGCTTTGGGGAAGTGCAAAGCAGATGGAGGAGCCTCTCGCAGATTCTGCCGGTGGCGGTGTAGCGGCGGAAGGCCCAATGGCGGATATCCGTTGGCCGAGCGGGGCTCTCCCTCTGCGGCTTCTGGAGTGGAAAGTCAAGCCAGGATCTTTAATCAACGTGCACTCCGTGCTGGCGCTGTGTGCTCCCATTCCCCAGAATAAGACTGCCAGCCTGCCGGAGAAGAAGGTGAAATCGGACCGTGCTGGAGTCGTCAAGGAGCTATGCTGTCAACTTGGACAACTCATACCGCCCGGGGGTGTCATCGTCAGGATAGAACAATGCTGCCATCCCATAGTAATGAAGGGTTTATGTGCTG
The DNA here is from genome assembly GCF_964638095.1 of Poromitra crassiceps. Classification (NCBI taxonomy): domain Eukaryota; kingdom Metazoa; phylum Chordata; class Actinopteri; order Beryciformes; family Melamphaidae; genus Poromitra; species Poromitra crassiceps. Next base: position 10,382,067 of record NC_139647.1, on the reverse strand, counting down.
AATGTGGCCAGGACCTGACTCAGCTGCAGAGCACGAATGGGAATCAGCAAGCTCCCATCTCCACGGCAACAGTCTCCATGGTGCACAGTGTCCCGGAGTTGATGGTCAGCTCAGCGCAAGCAGAGCAGCTGGGCAGAGAGGACCAGCAGAGACTCCAGAGGAACAAGAAGCTGGTCCTGATGGTGGATCTGGACCATACGCTGATCCACACCACTGATCAGCAGCACTACCAGCGCATGTCCAATAAGGGGATTTTCCACTTCCAGCTCGGGCGGGGAGAGCCTATGCTGCATACACGACTGCGCCCACACTGCAAGGAATTCCTGGAGAAAATGGCCAAACTCTATGAGTTACACGTCTTCACATTTGGGAGCCGCCTTTATGCACACACAATAGCTCGCTATCTTGACCCCGAACAGAAGCTTTTCTCTCATCGGATCCTTTCCAGAGATGAATGCATCGATCCTTTTTCCAAGAAGGGAAATCTTATGAATCTTTTTCCTTGTGGCGATTCGATGGTCTGCATCATTGATGACCGAGAGGACGTGTGGAAGTTTGCACCTAACCTCATCACTGTGAAGAAATACATCTACTTCCAAGGCACAGGGGACATCAATGCTCCACCGGGGTCACGGGAAACCCAGATGACCAGGAAAGGAAACCCACCAAGCCGGCCTGCAGAGGAGGAGGAAGTCGACAATGACCAGGATGATCACCTGATCTACCTGGAGGAGGTGTTGGACAGGATCCACGCTGAGTACTATGCTCGGTACGAGGCCTACCTAAGGAAGGAGGCCTCTGAGATGCCGGACATCCGCAAAATCGTCCCGGAGCTGAAAAGCAAGGCACTAGAGGGCACTACCATTGTGTTCAGCGGCCTGTGTCCTACCAACTACCCCATGGAGAGGACTCGCGAGGGCTACCATGCCAAGGCACTGGGGGCCAAGATCGGCAAGAACCTGGTTCCCAACTACAAAGATCCCAGTCGGACAACACATCTCATCGCAGCAAGATCTGGCACTGAGAAGGTCCATCAAGCACAAAGCTGCAAACACCTCCACGTGGTCAACCCCGACTGGCTATGGAGATGCCTGGAGTGCTGGGAGAGGGTGGCGGAGGAGCTCTACCCGCTCAAGGAGGATTACTACAAGGCGCCACGGAGCAACAGCCCAGCCGCTTTACCCAATAATAAGGGGTTCCTCCAGAAGCCCCTCGTCAACCCAGGTCCGATCCATCATAAACCTCCAACTCCAGCCCCAAAGCTGCGGACCTTCATGGGGTCCATCAAGGGGAAGCTGATCCGCAGGGGTCCTCAGGCCTCACAGCGGCTGTCTTACCTCCGGCCTTCAGGGTCTTTGTTGCTCTCTGATCACAGAAAGCAGTCTTCTCTCAGGAGAACTCAGCAGGACGAGACGGCAGGGTCCAGCCAAAACGACAAGCAGCTGGGACCGTCCCGACGAAAACAACAGCCCAGCACGTCGGAGACCATGCCGCTGTACAGTTTCTGCAAGGAGGATCTGGAGAGCATGGACATAGAGGCGGACGACATCCTAGGTGAGGAGAGCGGTGAGAGTGAGGGTCGAGGGAAGGAGAAACCGGTGGACGATGAAGAGGAGAAGCAGCCAGGAGGTGGGCAGAGCACAGGAGCAGGGCTGGGTCCTCAGGCACGGAGCACGGAGGACAGGATCCAGAGTACACCAGCCAGTGAGGCCAGTCTGACAGCTAGTGTGCCAAGGAGGCACAACAAACGCAAGCTGGACCAGCCTAAGGAGGAGGTTGTCCAAGGACTCCCACGAGGAAGAGGAGGGCAGCAACTCTGAGGACGAGATGGCCGCCGTCCTGGAGGCAGAGGTCAATGGCGTTTCTTCCTCTTCATAGCGTTTGTACATTTGATACCATAATGGAAGGCAAGGATCTTGGCCTTTTGTGACAAATGGCCCACTTGGTGGACTGAACCCAACTGAACCCAGTTATTGTTCAGTCTCATTGGCTCAGGCAGGTCTTGAGTGAGATGTAGGCTGACATAATGTTGTGAGATTGTGAAGTAAAGCCACTAGTGGTACTACTATTACTTATTGGTTGCTCTTATTGACTGCTCCCATCATTTACATGAACTACAATGTTTCAATATTAACCCGATTAAAACAATACTCTGAATAACACACTGCCATGTAATCATCATTGAGTATCCTGATCACATCATTGAAGTGCATTGTAGACATGTATACACCTTCATCACACACATGAGTTTTTGCAACATTTTGTGACATGTCAAACAGCTTGACGACACATGCTCTAGCTTCCAGCAGTGAGTGTGCGCAACTTGTTTACAGAAGAAACTAGAGGGCAGTCGGTAGAGTGCATACAAGGTTTTGTGGTGTCAGGTGAATCCATTTGGAAGTTAGGTGCCTTTCTGTGATTGACCAATCACACTAATCAGTAAGTTGACCCATGACCTACTTTGTCTACAAATGATCGTGGCGTTATGTGAATCTGCATGAAAGGTTAAACGCCTTTTCGTGATTGGCCACAGCCAAGCCCCATTTTGCCCAGTGGGCATGGACAGTTAATCAGTTCTAAGTTGGCCCATGACCTGCTTCACGACCAAGTTTCATGCAAATCTGTTCATATCTTTTTGAGATGTCCTGCAGACAGACAGATAAACAGAGAGACAGACAGACAAACGGGCGAAAACATAATCTGCCGCCCAAGGCCAACCTCGTTGGCAGAGGTAAAGATGGCTGCCACCGACCACAGCAGAAAAATGACAGAGGTAAAGATGGCTGCCACCGACCACAGCAGAAACATGACAGAAAGGTTTTGTCCCGACCACAGCAGAAACATGACAGAAAGGTTTTGTCCCGACCACAGCAGAAACATGACAGAAAGGATTTCAGGTTAAATTCAGGAGGGAAACTGACATAGGACGTGCGTCTTCAGCATGTAAACAGGAATATGTCTGTCTCTCTGTTTGTCTGTCCCTGTCCCACAGTGATGTCATAAATGACATCAGTGAATTACTCAGTGATGTCATAAATGAGAGTGATGTCATAAATGACAGTGATGTCATAAATGACATCAGTGAATTACTCAGTGATGTCATAAATTATATCAGTGAATTACTCACACACATCAGACACACACAAGGCTATATGTTCAGTGATGATGTCACTCATACATAGGCATTGTGACATCATCAGTGATGTCATAAATTACATTAGTGTTTTTCTCTTAGGTTTCACTGATGACATCATCACTGATGACATCACAACTGCTCGAGTGACATCACTGATGACATCATCATTGATGACATCACAATTGCTCAAGTGACATCACTGATGACATCATCACCGTGTGCTCGAGTGACATCACCGATGAAATCACCATAAATCCTTCCCTGCTGGCTAGTGGTAAAGACCAGCGCTAGTAGCTACCTAGCACAACAATGCCATCAGACTTGGCCAAGAAGAAGGCAGCTAAGAAGAAGGAGACTGCCAAAAACCGCCAGCAGAAGAAGAAACCCGATGTAAATGAGGAGAGTGAACAACCAGACACCCAGGAAAATGGAGCGGAGTACAATGGGATTGCCAATTTGACGAAGGAGCTGGATGAATTTGAGTTGGCAAAGCGAGAGGCACGGGCAGTGACAGGGATGCTCGCTTCCCACCCTAACAGCACTGATGTCCACGTTAGCAGCTTGTCGCTCACCTTCCACGGCCAGGAGCTGCTAGCAGACACCAGCCTGGAGCTCAACTCGGGCAGACGCTATGGACTCATTGGCCTCAACGGCACAGGGAAATCCATGCTGTTGTCAGCCATCGGGCATCGCGAGATTCCCATTCCGGAGCACATAGATATTTACCACTTGACCAGGGAGATGGCTCCCAGTGACAAGAGCGCTCTGCAGTGTGTCATGGAGGTGGATGAACAGAGGGTCAGGCTGGAGAAGGAGGCGGAGAGACTCGCCCACGAGGACGCCGAGTGTGAGAAGCTGATGGAACTGTACGAGCGTCTGGAGGAGCTGGATGCAGATAAGGCAGAGGTGCGAGCGTCACAGATCCTCCACGGTTTGGGCTTCACCACTGCTATGCAGCAGAAGAAACTCAAGGACTTCAGCGGGGGGTGGAGGATGCGCGTCGCACTGGCCAGAGCCTTGTTCATCAAGCCCTTCATGTTGCTGCTGGATGAGCCCACGAACCACTTGGATCTGGATGCTTGTGTGTGGTTGGAGGAGGAGCTCAAGTCGTTCAAGCGAATCCTTGTGCTCGTCTCGCATTCTCAAGATTTCCTGAACGGTGTGTGCACCAACATCATCCACCTGCATCAGAGGAAACTCAAGTATTACACGGGTAACTATGACCAGTACGTGAAGACCAGGGAGGAGCTGGAAGAGAACCAGATGAAGCGCTTCAACTGGGAGCAGGACCAGATAGCACACATGAAGAATTACATAGCCAAGTTTGGTCACGGCTCTGCAAAGCTGGCACGACAGGCACAGAGCAAGGAGAAGACACTGCAGAAGATGGTGGCGTCAGGTTTGACTGAACGAGTTGTGAATGACAAGACTCTGTCGTTTTCTTTTCCTCCCTGTGGGAAGATCCCCCCTCCTGTTGTCATGGTTCAGAATGTGAGCTTCAAATACAGTGCCGACACACCACACATATACACAAACCTGGAGTTTGGTATTGACTTGGACACACGAGTGGCCTTGGTGGGGCCCAATGGAGCGGGGAAGACCACAGTGCTGAAGCTGCTGATGGGAGAGCTCCTACCCACTGACGGCATGATCCGCAAACATTCTCACATCAAGATTGGCAGATATCACCAGCATCTGACCGAGCAGCTGGAGCTGGACCTGTCTCCTCTGGAGTACATGATGAAGTGCTATCCTGATATTAAAGAAAGGGAGGAGATGAGGAAGATCATCGGACGCTACGGCCTGACGGGGAAACAGCAGGTCAGTCCGATCAGGAACTTGTCGGATGGTCAGAAGTGCCGGGTTTGCTTTGCCTGGCTGGCCTGGCAGAAGCCGCACATGCTGTTCCTCGACGAGCCGACCAATCACCTGGACATCGAGACCATCGACGCCTTGGCAGACGCCATCAACGAGTTTGATGGCGGTATGATGCTGGTTAGCCACGACTTCAGGCTCATTCAACAGGTGGCGAATGAGATCTGGGTGTGTGAGAAGCAAACCATCAGGAAGTGGAATAGGGACATCCTGGCGTACAAGGAGCACTTGAAATCGAAGATCGACAAACAGCAAGCGCACGACGTCTGAAGCAGCATCGCTCTCTGAGCCACTCGCTTATCGTGCATTATGGATTTGACCTGTGACCTCCTGAAGGGATGAGCAGGTTTTAAGCACATCAGGAAATGTCCTGAATAGAGCTGAAACCATCTCTTATGGATCTTTTTGGACACGTGTCTGTTGTACACGATGTATTTCCATCTCAGTTTGACAACGATGCACCGTGCTGAACGTGACCCAATAGCTACATAGCTAATTATATGCAAACACATTTCACCTGGGCGTTCATTTATTGCGTAGTTACAGAGTTTTGTGTCTTATTTGTCATACAGTAGGGGAAAACAACATAGTGATAGCTGGATGAATGTGAGATAATGAGCATAAGCTTGGACTCACCTGTCTAGCTTCTCCTCTGCGTGAATCTTCAGGGCTTGATAGCGCTGCTCCTCCTTACGGACCCTGGACAGATATTCTTGAGCGCACTTCTTCAGAACCTCTTCATTCTGAACGGTGCAGAGAAACACTTTCATTACAGGGTCATAAACATGGAAACAACGTCAGCCTCGACTCGGAGCGTCACCGACGGGCGACAGCTAGACCTATATAGTCAAACGTCACCTTGACGAGGGGGTTACAGGGGAGTCCCCAGCAAAATGATTCAATTGTGTGCTTTCACTAAGAGTTCAATGACTACAAGTTAGCCCAAGGAGAGAACGTGGTGCATATACTTGGTAATAGCTTTCACTCTCTCCTGTTATCTCCTCATCTACATGATATTATATTTGTTCTGTTCACGTCACCTGCTTTGAGTCACATTTTCGGGAGCTGCACGCCAGCTGCGCCCGCAGGCTTGCCAGTCACGGCGTAGCCCTCGGCGCATACGGCATGTTTAAGGGTCGTCTTTTAAAACTTTGGATGACTTTCAAGCTCATTGTTTGTGTGTGTGTGTGTGTGTGTGTGTGTGTGTGTGTGTGTGTGTGTGTGTGCGCGCGCGCACGTTTTGTATGTGTGTGTGCGTGCGTGCGTGCGTGTGTGTGTGTGTGCGTGCGTGTGTGTACTTCACCTTGCGGAAGCCTTCCAGCACATCTTTCATCTTCTCGTAGCGCCGGAAGAGATCCGCCAGAGACTTCTCCACTGAGTTGAGGTCTGCACAGGTCTGGTCCTTCTCCACTATCAGCTGCTGGATGGTGTGATGGGAAAGAGACTTCTCTTTCTGCTCATCCTCTGATGGATACACACACAGATATACTGGAGATCAGAGCAGCAGTCTATGGAATTATAAACATTCTGCTGTAGTGGGCGCACATACACATATATGTTCACATCCATGCATCCATATATTGAAATACAAATATATCAAAATGGATTAGTGGATTAGTGGATATTTTTTTAACTATATACTATATGAGTGTTGCTGATAAACCTAGTGTAGCATGCAGACAAAACCAAAATTGAATGGAAAAACCTAAGAGACCTGTAAACCGTGAAGACCCATTGGAATTAATTGACAAATCGAGGGGTGAGAACCAGAGGGCCGTAAGTGACATCAATGACCAATCCAGACAAACAAAAACTATTTGGGGACAAACTTACGCCTTTTGGCCCTGATGACTTTCTTCTCCAAATAAAAAAATATATAGAAAAATATTTTTTCAATGAGTGTCAAAATATTGTTCATTAAGTATATTGTCAATAAGTTTTAACATTAAAGATTGAATTTAATAAACAAAGTCAGGACAACGTATGGTCATTTTTTTGCTCTCCTGTAAAGTTGGTCAATGTCATTTACACTCCTTGAAATCTTCCTGTCAGCCCCTTCCCAGCTTTCCTTTCCTTTCCTTTCCTTTCCTTTCCTTTCCTTTCCTTTCCTTTCCTGTCACAGGCTTAGATGACCAACATGCTTAACTCACTCATCCTACCTGTATGACTCTTAGGATATAAGGAGAAAGCAAAGTGAAGATACGTGTGTCATGGTGTTTTGGTCACATTTTGTGGAAGGTTTACAGGCATAAATGGCCGCCAAACAGAAAAATGCCAAAAGATGCTTTCCTTTTCTCAGAGTAAGAAAAGAAAAGAGTACAACCGAAAGGTCTTGACGTATGACAGATGTGACAGATGTGAGCCGACACAGACAACTGAAGGAAGAATGTGCGTTACTCACCTGGCATGCCTGACAGGGTTATCAAACAGTAAGGGGGCAAAGATGGGAGCAGAACAGAAAAGAAGGGACTGTGTTAAGTCAAGCTGGGAGGGCAAAACGCGTGAGAGAGAGCCGAGCGTTAGGCACAAGCAGAGAGACTGAGCGCTCCTTTTGTGACAGTATAGAGAGGCAGTGAACAGGCAGAGGAAGTGAACGTCACTTCCTGCTTCAGCACTGTACTGCACTGAGATTTTCATCCGCCATTTATTTCCCCATAGACATTTTGTAAAATGCTTATGAAAAGAGTTTTACTTGGTCAAACCAAACGGTTCAGATATATTTAGAATTGGGAGAGACCATAGAACATTTCAGACCCAAAAAAAAATAAATGTTTTCCTCTTAAACCTGTATTTTTTTACGTTTTGGTCCGAGTGAAATGTTATGCGATCTCTCCTGTTTCTAAATATAGCTGTACCGTTTGGTTTGAACAAGTAAAACTATTTTTTATAAGCATTTTACGAAATGTCTATGGGAAAATAAATGGTGGATGAAAATCTCTGGTACAGTGCTGAAGCAGGAAGTGACGTTCCACTTTGGCTCTCTATAAGGGATGCAATTAGGGAGCTGCAAAATCAAATGGTCAGGAATGTCCAGAGGTGGTGAGGAAGGAAGACGCCAGTGAGAGCAAGGATAATGCAGAGAGTGAGCAGCAGAACGGCCTTGAAGTCAAGTGGGCAAATCTCCCTCCAATGTCATCATGATTCAGTTCATATCAAACATAAAAATAAGCACATAAAATAGTCAGAGGATCACTGAAGACTTTACATTCTGAAATCAGTGCCAATGGATTAGGACACATACAGAGCTTAAGCTTGTGTATTCTGTTCAATTTGCAAATAAATGACTTGAGGCAAAAAGTGGTGGCGCAGGGCGGGGGACAAAACTGCTTCAAAATAAATGAATGTGCACTGAGAAGAAAGGGCCAGTAAGCCATGACCAGTGTGCTTTATGTACAGTAGTGTTGTTTAATCTTGAACTCACCTATCATCTGTGCAATAGTCTTCTCATACTCTGCAACGATTCTCCTATGGATGAGAAATCAAAAGATGACATAAGATTAGGGGTGTCACGATACGATACGATACACGATATTGGGTTCACGATAACGATACGATATTTTAACAATGTTTTTTTGCGATCGATTTGTAAGTTGAGGGGGCATCCTCCACGCTAATTTGAGTAATTTCACCATTTTCATCCTCCGTGTCTGTAACGTCCCTCGTCTGTTCAAACAAAGCAATGAAAAGGAGAGCGAGCATGCAATCAGATGCAGATCAGTGCCACCATGTTCAGCTTCTTTTTCTCGCGATATGAGATTTCATCTCAACGATACATATTGTCACGTTTTGATATTGCGATATATTGTGGGACGATATATTGTGACATCCCTACATAAGATTATATCGTATGAATGAAATATACTATTTAATAATATAGGATATCTCTAAAATATCTTCATTCATTATGCTATTTTACCTCCATCAACAAAGTTGGAAGGAGATTGTATTTTCACTCCTGTCAGTTTATTGGGAAGCTATCTCAAAAAGTAAAATTTGTGAGTATATTTTGAGAATATCTTTGAGTTTCAGTAATATTTTTGATTTGGATTAAATTTGGTGGACAAGGATTAGTTGATTACATTTCCATAGTGATCTAGAGAGCTGGGATCGTCGCCATTAGATAATTATTCTTAGCCGTATGCTGTGTTCATGTGCTGGTGGGAAGGTCCGACACTTGGGGGACTTCTATTCAACAGCATTGTGCCCACAAGCTATTTTGTCCGAAATAAAAACAGGCAATAATAAATAAACCATTATGGAGGCAGCAGCTTTGCATGTTGGATGGAATTGTTCAGCATTGGCAGAGGCTTGTGCTCTACCGAGTGCCTTCTAGCTGTATCGTTTATTCTGCCACAAAAGCTAAAGCTATCGTTAGCATTATTCTTTCATTCAATCTGCAGTGCTTTTCCAGTAGCAGTTAACTGGTAGTTGCTTGCTACCAGGCAACTGCCGGAAGTACTGCTCACATGCTGTGTCAATGTACAGCAGGAGCCAATAGGAACGCTTGTTTTTGGGAAACGCAGGCTGTCAAAGAGGTTAAGAGGATTGATTAGCCATGCCTGGCCCTTAGCCTCTTAGCGCCTCCTTATCCCGAGCCCACTCAGTCTAATGAAGTAGGCTTAACCACACTAACCAAGCTGTGGCCGGCTGCACCGCCCACCCAACACCTGCTGAGGGCGACGTGTGAAGAACAGCCTCATATTCACATCTCTCTGAACTCACATGAACTACTTGTTGGACATCGGGTGATCTGTTGACATAGATTTGATGGTAATTCATTCCAATTATGAGCTGTTGCAAGGTAATTAGTGGTGTACGCCAATTACTGCAAGTTATATGTAAAGCCCCTAACACATGTACATGTGCTGTAGTATATCATACTGTATCAACCATGGCCATCAGAAAGCCATCAAAAACAATAAAGTTCATGTTCATGTATGCCTGCCTATCTCTCCCTGCGGATTTCTTTAATTGGCTCTCCTTGCACTTGCCATTGGCCTTGGTTGTCAGTTTGAGAGAGATAAACCAATTGACAGGTCAAGTGAGAGTGATGGGCGGAGCCTGAAAGCAGGCGTCAGGACACAGCACCGTGTAACAGAGGTGCGGAGAGCTTTTAAATCCACGCTGCATGGGGGCGGGACCTAGCGGCGGTGAGGCGAGTAAACACCTCACCTCATCTCCCCCACTTCCTGTCGGCTGTCCTCGTACTTCCTCTGCCACTCCAGCACCTCCTTCTCTTTCGTCACAATCTGGGGAGGAGGAGGGGAGGAGTCTCGATTAGGTCAAGTCTGAACCTGCTGAAGTGGGGTGTGTGTGCAATGATACCACAGGTATGCATGTGTTCATCCAAATCAGAATCAGATACCTCCTCGCGCGCTATCCCCAGGGACTGGTCCAGGTCTCTGGGGAGGTAGGGGCTCTCCTCGTCGCTGTAGCCGGTGGACGTTCGGGTGTAGAGGGAGCTCTTGGACGCAGCGCTCTCTATAGGGGACGGCACCTCCCTCTGCTGCGTCCATGAAGTCAAAGGAGAGGAGCGAGGGGAAAGGAAACACAGCCAGTTACATACCGTGGGCCAAGCTACAGGCAGGGATGAAACACACCCTCCTCCAGGGTTCACACGCGCATTCTCACCAAGATTCCTGAACCAAACCACAAGGCAGCATCAAAACTATATCAAAATATACCACACGGCAAAATCAATATGTCAATGATGCAGGATGGGGGATGTTCCTGAAGACTTGGGCAGCTGGAACATGATTGGATGCAACAGTCTTCAAACGCCACGGCAGCGGCTTAAGCGATTGGCTGATGCTGCTGCCACACACAGCTGAGGCTCATCTCAGCAGCTTAGATGTGTTTGGGTCCAGGCAAGGCGGAGGGGAAGGGGGGGCTTGATACAGCAGGAAGTGTATCAGTGTATATACAGTAGAGGAGGGATAGGGGAGTGGGTGGTGGGCACTGGGTAGCAGGGGGAATACGTGTTAGTCTCATGTTATATGAAGGGCACATCACAACAAAATGAGCTGCTTTTACTTTGTTATGACCCATTACAACTTTTGATAGATTCTGTTGTTTCTGTGCCATTCTTGAAGACCAGGGTGTGTGGTGTGGTCAACCAAAAACGTCTCTTTAGAAGGAGATTGAATTTGGATAATGGTACAGTAGTGAGGTATATTCACGCTAAAACACAAACATAACCACACACGGTCATGTGACCATTGCAAACTAGGAACAACTTATACTGAAACCAATTCTTCTTTAATAAGCCCAGAGAACTGGGCCAGCCATAACAAAAATCAATAGTGTCGCTAGATGAATACAGAGTACATCACACTGAGAATGCAGAAGCAACCCTTCTTCTGGGTCCCCTCAAACTGTGCTCTGCTAGGGATTAAATCATCCCTGGTAGAGCAGGATTATGGGAGGATTTGGGGGGTGATGATGGGGGCTCACAGGGGACAAGGAGACTTAGAGAGTGAGGTGTTTGGTCTGGTTGGAGGCTTGGAGCATTAATGCCATTATACTACTGGAGGTATAGACTAGACTGCTGCAGCTTTAGAGAGATATGGTCACGTTAATGATCTAACCACATAGTTCGGCCTTTTCTCAGCTACTGATTGGCCTTACCTTCCCAATCCAGTGAGGTTTAAACAAAATAGGAGGAACTCATCACAAACCTGTCCTGTAGTGATACTGTATTTGTTAAGCTTACCTTAAACCTCAGTCTTAACAGGGACAATCCCCACAAAATCCCACCAAAATCTCATCGCAATAAACTGGTAGTTCTCTTTAAATACAATAAACACAAAATGAGGTACATTGAATGTGTACTTGCTGCTGTTTCATACAGTAAGTAGTATTGCATATATAAAAAAGTGCCTTTACTGGATCACACAGACGGTCATAGGTCATAGGTCAGAGGGTCACAGGTCAGAGGGCCACTCAGCAAAGACATTCCCACACATGGATATAGATGTTTGTTTATTTGTTTATTATAAGGATCCCCCATTAGTCTACACCGAAGTGAAAGACTACTCTTCCTGGGGTTCAAGAGGAAACCAATGCTTAAGGTGAACAGAAAGTGGGACACAGTGGAGACACTAGTTACATCTATGGGAGACAAACACTGAGTCAAAGACAAAGATGTCAAGACACCGAAGAAGTAACTAGAGTTACTTCTCTTAGATGTATAAAGACAGTATGCAGGAGATAATTGCATCATGAAGACATGGTCACATTGGCTCACGACGACAAGGTAAAGCTATGGGAGCAGGGTTCATTGAGAAAATGTCTGAATGGATATCAGGTGTGGATGTCAAAGCGCTGGGGGTCTACAGGGGGCGCTAGCTAGCCAGGGACATAGCGAGCGACGGGGTATAATGTTACCCTTCTTACTTTGAGAAGGGGTGACCCGTTGATGTTCCACCGCCGCAGGCTGGGTTTCTTCCGGCGAGACTGTGGAGCGCGTGAGACAAGAACATGAGACGTGGGAGAGAAGAGGGCCGGGGAGGAGGCACCTTCTCCAACTCTTTAGCTGAGTTTCTCCATTGACCTTCTTAGAAGGTAGTAAGTTCTACTGCAGATCCACCGCTGATCACTGAGGTCTGAGCTTTTACGCCGTCGAGCCGGACAACCGTCATTCTTAGTGTTCCAGGCATGTGCCCTTAAGTTACAACCAGTAAATCTACCAAACAAACTGAATATTTACACCGGTTCTGCCCTGATGTTGGCGATTATTAGTGATGTTAGTTTGTGTAAGGGCCTGTGTCCACCTGGCGTCTTTTCCTCAGGTCCAGCGTCTATTTTCAATTGTTTCCAATGGGAGGAGAGCGTATGCGAGCGCACACGGACGTGTAGAGAAAGTGCAGAGCGCCCAGCGTCTTTTTTCGGCGTTTTTGTGCGCCGACTCCCAGCGCTTCCAGCTGAAAATATTTTAACTTTTCAGAAAGACGCTGGTGTCGGCTGCTCCTTTTCTGGTAACTAATCATATGGAAAAACTATCGCAACAGAGACAGAACGGCTCAATTGTGGGAGCAGATCGGCTAGACACTTAATATTTCTGGTGAGTGTTGTGCTTACTGCTTTTAATAGCGTAGCCTACCTGTGTTGTTAGCTTTCTAGCTGTCAGCTATCAAGCTGAACTAACGTTACTTGCAGACTGCTTCCTTGTATATTGTGCGCTGGGATCAGCGCTCCCCAGCGCATTCCCAGCGTTTAACGTCGGAAAAAGACGCTAGGTGTACACAGGCCCTTAGGGACCAATTCACAAAACAAGAATGTGACTGGGGCTTCGGATGATGATAGCACAGCATCGATAAGTATACTTCCATGAGATTGCATGTCCGAGCTGCTTATAGTAAGTGAGACATCCCCAGTCACATTCATGCTTATCTAGCTATGGTGAGCCTCTCCTGAACAGGCAACATGCGTGTTGCCCCAACATGCAGAGATAAGGCAAGGGGGATTTTGAAGGCACAGCACTCGGGTTCCTGAGGAGAACTTCGTCCAAAAAGAGCTGGTTGCTTCTCAGGGGGAGGAGGGAGAGGAGAGGGGCCATGTTAAGCCATGTTAGAGGTGCCGTATGTAGGGACTGGAGAGGTGGCGGGGGGCGGGGGAGGGGGCGGGGCTGTGGATGTAGCGGTGCAGCCACCATGTTGAAAAGGTCATGGGTTCACAGTAGCACTCAGAAACGGTGTGATTAGGGGGGAGGGGGACAGGCAAGCTGAGACACACTCATGCACCCACACTAGTATACACACACGCACACACACACACACACACACACACACACACACGCACACACACCCAGTCTCACATTATCATCCGTTCACACACACACACACACGCACACACACACACACCCAGCAGGTGCAGGCTGACTCAGCGCAGTACCTGGGGGGTTACAGTGGAGAGGGAGGGGCACTGAGAGATGTTTTTGGCTACCTGCAGAGCCTCTATCCTCAGGGCGGCAAGCACCAGCTCCTCCTGGGCCGCCCGCGCACACGGGGTGGGGGGGGAGGTGGGAGGAGGAGGGAGGGGTGGGGGGTGGGGGGAGGAGGGAGGGAGGGGAGGTGGGAGGAGGGACGGGGCGGCCCAAGGATGAGAGAGCGAGGGGGGAGGAGAGACATAGGGAAAGAGTTGAGTTGCACGCTCTCGCTCTACTGTCCACATCGCACACAACAACAGACACTCTATTGCATAGATTAAATGCAACTCAGATAAGAGGAGGAAGACAAAATAGGAAACTGAGAAGGTAAGATGAAACAAGATCATAATCGAGGTGGACACGATGGGGAAGAAGGTCCACACAGACACACACGGGGGGGGGCCACAACGTTGCCGACAGAGGCACGGTTTGTCAGGGAGGGCGTGCGCCGCGGTCTGTCAACACACCTGTAGATGGTGGGCGAAGGCGGTGGGGTTGGTCTCAGCCAGGTCAGGCTCCAGGTACTGCAGGGGGTCGTCACACTCAGACAGCCTGTCTAATAACAGGGGCATGGCCGGGGCTGGAGCAGGGGCCTCCACGGGGGGGCCCTGGCTAGGGGGCTACAGGGGCACCGGGGGGGGGGGGGGTGGGGGAGGAGGAGGAGGCAGAGGGCGGGGTGGGGGCGGTCAGCATAGCAAAGCAAGCGCTGGGCACGTGTCAGCGGGGGCATTTGGAAGCTGAGTCACCGAGTTCAAGCTGGGAAGTGGGTGTGACCAGTGACATGGCTATAATGAGAGTCGCTATGACTGATGCTGTTCATGTGGGGTGTCAGAGTCATTGTGGCACTCTGTCTCCCCCTAGTGACGAAACAATGACATGGTATGGAAACTACAAAATCAAATGTTCATCTTACATTAAATGCTGGTGAAGGTAAAGACGGATGAAATGATGACAACCACAACAGTCATCTTTGTCACAGTATATGATTATGGGTGCTAATGCGTACTTCTGCTCATTAACCCATTGATACCCGATGCAGCATTTGTGTGTGTGTATCCCTTTAAGACCGCGAACCGCATCACGCGTTTCGCGGTCTTAAAGGGATACACACACAAATGAGGGATATATACATGCAAATGCTGCAGCAGGTATCAATGGGTTAAGGTATAATGTTGATTATGTCTTCAAGGCAGACAGAGATGTTTGACTCACCCGCTCGTCCCTCTCGGTGCTCTGCGTTCGGCTGAGTGCCTGGCTCTCCCTCTTCCTGCCCTTATCTCCAGCAGAGCCCTCCGGACCGAGCCGGGAGCTCAGCACCGGCGTCTTCATGTCTGCTGTAATTTGGGCCTCCATCTCCTCAAAACTCCTACGAGGAGAGAGAGAGAGAGAGAGAGAGCGAGAGAGAGAGAGAGAGTGTGAGAGAGAGGGAGAGAGAGAGAGAGAGAGAGAGTGAGTGAGCAAGAGAGAGAGAGGTGACACATACTGTATAGAAGCTTGATGATAGGGGTGTTAATGAACTATGGTGCTGCTACAACTGAACCACGTGCAAAGTCATGGTGCTTTTACTCAGCAAACCAGAGCAAACAGTAAAAGGCTGTTTTGGATAGTAAAATATAATCATCATATAAAAGGGAGTGGGTCTGTTTGTTTCAATTTCTGTCCCATCGTCAGTGATGTCACAATGTATATGACATCATCAGTGATGTCATCATTGATGGTCACTCGAGCAATTGTGATGTCACTGATGATGACACAATGTCTTGCGACATCATCAGTGATGCCATAGTGTCCCACAGTGACACATGTCATCAGTGAGTGATGTCCTCAGTGATGCGAAGCTGAACCTATTGGCAACAATATTCAATATGTGTGCAGTAGAGTATGTGCTGTACCCGGTGCAAGGGGAGCTGGGCTCAGATCCACGTGCACAGGTGTTCTTGGTGAAGCTGTCAGATATAGAGTCCAGCTTCAGGTACAGAGATGGCTTCTTCACAGACAGCGGCTACAGGACAAATAGAGAATAAAACATCAACCTCTTCACATCTCTATAACTGTGTGTTTTCTCATTATCTGAATTTGGCAACCAAAAAGAAATAACAAATTGAGATCTGAAGATAATCTGAAGATAATTCAGATAATAAGAAAACACACAGTTATAAATACAAATCAACAAAACTTAAACAGTACTGTTACACTATGGATGTACCTGACAAATTCTGCAAATAACATGAAATACTCACAGGCGAAGAACAGGAGCCAATCTTCTCCATGTATTCAATTTCATAGTCCGGCACTGAGAGAGAAAATCAGCGGAGAAAGTACTATTAGACACAGAGGAGGAAGAGAGGAGGTGACAGGGACCTTTGGGCCAATGCTGAACCGTGGGCGGGCCGGATCAGAAGCTGAGAGCGGTTCTGCCTTTTCCATCCCTGACCCAGATGGGCTGGGCCAGACACGGCCTGTGGGAAGGGGGTGGGGGGCTGCAGAGAACTGGGCCAGCCATAACAAAAAGCAATAGTGTCGCTAGATGAATACAGAGCAAAGGGGTTGACTGCTGTACGTGAAAAACCACGGTTAAGCTTTGCATTTCCTTTGAAGCCCTGCTTGCCGCGGTATGCTTTGATCTCAGTTAGCATTTTGTCTGACCAGAAATGAATGAAGGTTCAAAGAAGGCTGTGTGGGAGAGTCAGACAACTAACGCCTCACCTGCAGTCTGATGAGGAAGACTGCTCTCACCTGCAGTCTGATGAGGAAGACTGTTCTCGTTGACGAAGGACGTGAGGTCACATGGCTGAGGGAAGTCCTGCGCGTCAGAGCTCAGATCGGCGTCCATGTCGTGCAGGGCTGCCCACTTGTGACTGGTGGAGGAGGCCAGCTTCTCCTCGTCGGTGGCGTGGTCGTCCTGCGAGTGGAGAGGCGGGCCCTCGTCTACAGGTGTAGGCTCCTGCAACGCGGGCGAAAGGCAGTGAGAATGACGGAGACAGAGGGAAGAGGGAGAGATACAGACAGATAGAATAGACAGAGCTGAGAGAGAGACACACGCACAGAGTCTGTGTTGGGCAAGTTACTTTCAAAATGTAATATACTACATATTACTAGTTACTTTCGTTTGAAAGTAATAAGTTCCTTTACAATATTACTGTCTGTGTAGAGTAACTCGTTACTTATTACACTACTTTTGCATTACTTTCACCAAAACAACAGCAGCAGCAGAATGACATCGCCACCCCGTCGAACATCCCGAAAAATTATTTGAACCGTCTTGAAGTCAGTGTAAACCATCCAAAATTCTAAATGTTATCCTTTTCCTTTGTTATTATCATCTATAATTGTTATTTGCATAAAAACACACAATTTGATTAGGAAATTATTGTATCTTTATTTAACTATGTGCTTTGATGAGGAAAAAAAAGTAACTCAATTTGTAACTTCTTACTTGACAAAGTAACTGGTATAATATTACTGAAATCCTATTTGTAATACTAAGTTATATTACTGAGTTACTGCTAAAAGTAATGTATGTATGTTACTTTTGTAATGAGTTACCCCCAACACTGACACAGACATGGAGAATGCAAGAGTACTCACCTGGGATGGGTCAGACACTGGTGATTTCTTTGGCGACCTCTTCACTCTGAAAGTGTTACTGCGACAGAGGAAAACAATAGATGGTCAAGATCCAGAATCAATGTCTAAAGTACATCGCTCGCTCTAATAAGATCCAGCATCTATATCCATGTGTTTCATGTAAGTCACAAATGCAAAATTATGAAAATAATTGTCAAGCTCCATCTATAAATAGCATTAATTATTTTGCATAAAATGCTAACGATAGCACTGTTACTGTATGTGTACGCGTATTACTTCCTGTACTCTTCCTGAAATGAATTGAACTGTGAAATGTTTTGAAGAGGGTTGAGTCAGTTTAGTATTAATTGAATGTCAGTAATGATTAGACCCAGAGTGAGTTCATGATTTGACCCCCCCCCCGCCCCCCCACACACAAATACTCAAATAACACAGATCCTGGCCAGGAATGTATTTTAGCAATGTAGTTTGTTAGTGAGGACAATGATGAGGGTATCGTGATCGTCACCACCCTATACTGCACTGCACCATAGCCTGAATATTATCAGCGACGGCCATTTTTCCCCTTTTCTGACTTCAGTGTTAAATTCAAGGTTACCGTAATATACAGGTTTTGCGAGGGTCCGTTTCATTTTGTTCTATGTCCCCCCCCCCCCCCCTCTTCTTCTGATTTTTTTTAAGATACACTATCTTGTAGATCTGAGCTTGCACTGAGACAAAATATGAAAAATTAACCAGAAGCCTTCTTGGATCTGCAAAATAAAAAAGGCTGCACCCTGTTGACTGATTTGATTATATTGTACACAATTACATGATGCCATTTAAAAAAATTAAATAAACTGAAAGCAGGTATCCTCCAGTTAAAACACAAGCAGATGGCCAACACTAAGGACGTTTCACTGGGACTGTTTGCTATTGGTCACAAGGGATAGTGATGTCTCTGTTAATAGGAGGGGCAACATGCTGGTGCAGGAGGAGCCACACTGAATGAGGAGGGGGCAATAAGGGTAGATGGTTGTGTTGTTGCCCCTGGAGGAGGAGCCACACTGAATGAGGAGGGGGCAATAATAGATGGTAGATGGTTGTGTTGTTGCCCCTGTACTTACAACAGACAACACAGAGAGGACACACCCTTGGACTTCCTGTGACATATGAGAATATACAGACACAGGTGACAGAGAGACAGACAGAGAGACAGACAGAGGACACCGACATAATAGACAAGTGGACCACGTACAAACACACACCCACACCTAGGAAAACTCACCAACATTGACAAAGACATTCTTACACATGAATATAATGTACTGTAAGTGAGTGTGGACTACGCCATAATAGACCCTTTTCACAGGGGCCATTTTGTGTCTAAAAGGCAGGGTAAACACAGGTGCAAGCAAAACACTAATGAGGGTTTCCAACTTCAATGAGTGTAAGGTTGGAAACCCTCATTAGTGTTTTGCTTGCACCTGTGTTTACCCTGCCTTTTCGACACAAAATGCCCCCCGTGCAAAGGGTCTATTGTATGGTCCCGTGGTAAGAGGCCAATATCATGAACTTACGATTTGATGGGTTTTTTCTTCTTGGCGGGTTTGTTCTGATTGTGGTCCTCCAGCTCAGCAATGTTGTCATTGTCATTTTCGACGTCATTGTCATTGGCTGGCACATCGAAAGCGGCGCAGGCCTTCGGAGGGGAGTTGGCCATCTTATTGGAGCATTTGAACGGGTCTACGGACTCATCGAAGCTGTTGGAGTCACATTTATTGGAGGGCCTGGATAGTTTGGGAGAGATGGGGATGCCTTTCTTTGAATTGAAGGGGTTGTAGCTGGGATCGTCCCACTTGTCGGAGTCAAAGTTATACGATGCTTTGGGGACAGGGATGTCGTCCGCGGTGCCGTTGGGGGCTGGACGCTCGTTGTCCAGCTGCTCTGTCTGAGGCGGCGGGGCCTTCTTCAGGCCCAGCTTTGGTTTCCTCAGGGGCATCTTGGCACCGGGCTTCTTGCCCAGCTTCTTGGGCGGGGCAGAGGCCTGGTGGGACGCCTCGCTGCTCTCCTCGGAGTAGTCGAACTCCAGCCTTACCGGCTGACGCTTGGAGACGAGAGGCTGCTCCTCAGGGTTGGCGACTGGCTCTGTAAGCGGAGCTGGGGGGTCGCGGTGAGGCGGCTCCCCCGCAGAGACGGCGAGACTCTCTGGGCGGGTAGCGACGGGGGCACCCACGGGACCTTTGCGACCCAACACGGGGGAGTTGGCAACTTTATTGCCTCCTGTGCTGAAAGGGTCGATGTTCTCAAAGTTGTCCGGATCCCATTTGTAGGCGCCACCGGCGGGGATGGGGGAGTCTTCTGTGACTGGTGGACTCGCAGGGAGAGGGGTCTCCTCCTGGCACAGGCGTAAGGGAGGGGGGAGAAGGCTGGTCTCCTCTGGGCTGGTGTGATTGGTCTCCTCGGGGAGAGGAGGAGGAGTCTCCACACGGGTCTTCCTGGTTCTACGTAGGGTTCCTCCGGGGCTGGGGGTGGCGGAGGCTCCCTCGGGTTCCTCCTGAGCCTTGAGAGGGCTGGCCGTTCGAGGCTTGGCCCTCCTCTTCGCCTCCGGGGTGCTGCTGGAGGACGCCGGCCTCGGGCTCTCAGGGTTCGAGGTCTGCCTGAGGAGAGGCTTCTTCTTCAGGGAGCCGGGCCGTACCTTCTTGGGCCTGTGGAGGGTGCCCGGGGCGCTCTCGGTCCCTACGCTGAAGGACTCGGCATGCGGATGGAAGCCTCCTGCTGCAGAGCCGTCTGCGGCGTCTATCGGAGCGGCAGTGTCGAGCTCTCCGCCCTGCAGGCTGAGGGAACGGGCGAGCGTGTGGCTGGCCGACTCTGGAGGAAACTCCTCAATGTTGTACGCACCACTGGCTGCAATGGGCTTGTCCTCATCGAACACGATGGAGAGAGAGCGACTGGGCGGACGATCAGAGGCGGAGTCACTGACTGTGGTGTCTGCTGCTGCAAGAGATGGAGAAAGATAGGTGGTTTTATTCCATAATCCTGAAATGGTAACTAAGTTCTAAAGGTTCAAATGAGACTTGTACATTTCGGTGAATACATTATTTGGTGTGTGTGTGTGTGTGTGTGTGTGTGTGTGTGTGTGTGTGTGTGTGTGTGTGTGTGTGTGTGTGTGTGTGTGTGTGTGTGTGTGTGTGTGTGTGTGTGTGTGGTGGGGGGGGTGCAGTAGTGATTCTAAGGAAGGCTGCAAGGAGATAAAAAAAACCTGCTGGTGGTTTTCGACACATCCAATCATATTGAGGAATGTGCTCTAAAGTATTCAATAAGACACTCCCAGTTGGAAAATACATCAAAATAGTAATGAAAAAAGTAATGCTATGAAGCTAAAGTGGACGATCATTGTTCTCATCACTGTTTAATTTGTTTATTGTCCATGTTACTGTGTTTGAATTGCTCTAATAAAAGATAAGTAAAAATAGTAATGAAAAATGACTACATACATGAGAAATGGAGACTGTGCTGATTGTTAAGCCAAGCCACCTATACCAGAGCATCAGTACTGTGCAGTGGAGACGTCTCAGCACACAAAGACCTTTTCCCCCCAGAAATGTGGAGTTCTACTTAATTCCACTAGATGGTGCAACAAGCCCTTCTTTCACCCGTTCTCTTCCCTTTGGTAGTGACATCATATCACCATATGAAAGGCCAGTCCTCAACATGGGATCGTGCTCTGGCTCTTACCCTGGTCGCTGGACGTCAGCTGCTGGTCGTGGGGATCTGTCGGGGAAACAGCCTTCACTGGAGTTGTGGACTCGGGGGTCTCAAACGCTCCATCAGAGTCTGAGCTCCTATAGCGAAAGACAAGGAGAGACTAACTCAGGATTGCTATTCAGATGGACATCGCTTGAGCTGTGATAGCTGCTACAGTATGACTGCAGCTGGATCATAAGTCTAGTGTGAGCTAATGTGCTCTCCTTTAGACACCGCATATTATGAAGGACACAACTTCTGACGCAAGGAAGTAGCAAAAGCAGAGATGTTGTAATATAATTTTTCATAAAGATTAACTGAAAGCAGTATTTCACTGTGTTTATCACAGGTAGGTACTAGTCCATGTGGCACATACTATGCACAGTTCCACTCTGCTGCTGTACCATTTCAATATCCTTAATACCCACATCTGCTAGGGGTGTCAAAATTAATCGTATAATCGATGCATCGCGATGCGGATGTGTGAATCGAATCGTTGACAGATGAATCGTGGAATCGTTTATGTTTAAATCTCTGTTGACATTCAGATTCTAAAGCACTTTCTAAGTAAAAAAGGGACTTGATATGTATCTGACTGCTTGTATTAATTGATGAAAAAGTAGCCATGTGCAGTAATAATACAGAAAATTGAGGATTTGATACTTGGAGCTGCGATACTTTGAGCTGTATCGAGATGCATCGTGACGCATCGTGGAATCGAATCGAATCGTTGACAGATGAATCGTAATAGAATCAAATCGTGAGGCCAGTGAAGATTCACAGCCCTAACATCCGCTAATAAGGTACTCTGCATTCATTACCAGCTGCTTGACAGTCCAACAAATTCACTCCAGCACATTTATAAAAGCAAATATATATTAATTTCTAGTGGGATTTGTATGGCTGGAAATGAAAGTGATAAATCTGCAGCGAGGAGAGACATAACGCCACGCCTGAGACATAACATCACACACACACACACACACACACACACACACACACACACACACACACACACACACACACACACACACACACACACAAGACCACCAAAAATCACAGCTATGCAGAAATAGACAGAGGTGCTGAGGGAAATACAACGAACTGAGAACTGAGTGATAATAAGATCACACAGATGTTGTCATCCTATACCAAATCAATATTGATTAACCATCGTCTCAGCAACTGCACCCTAACACAGCTCACCACGCACACGCACACCCTCCGACTACCAACGACCGCCGCACTCCGATGATGGATGCATGATGATGATGTGGCGGCGTGCAGCAGCCTCCACCACGCCTCACGTCTCACCTCTGTCTGCCCGGCTCCCCGGCAGCCCTCAGCATGCTGTCGCGGTGGCGCGAGGAGCTCCAGGAGAGGCTACGCAGGAGCCCCAGAGCGGGGTCCGACGAGCCCGGGCTGTCCCCGTCCCCGGACCCCGGACCCAGCAGCGTGTCCCAGCCCCAGCGGGCCCACTGCAGCGGCGACAGAGCCTGCCACGCACTCACTGCTGCCATGGCTGCTGCTGCACCTCTTGTGTCTGGTCTGCACGCACCACACTGCTGCCGCCTGCAGGCTGTCACACAGGTACTGTCGACGTGCCAACGCCTCCCTCCTCTGCAAGCTCTCTCTCTCTCCCCCACTGACCACGTCTCTCACCTCTCCTCTGTCCTCTCACCTCTCCTCTGTTCTCTCACCTCTCCTCTGTTCTCTCACCTCTCCTCTGTTCTCCCTGCTTTTCCCCCTCCTCTCCTCTACAGGCGTTTCTCTCTTTGTTTCACGTCTAACATCTCACTCCTTTTTCCCCCAGTACGGAATGATGCTTCGCAATCCAAATGAGACTGGCTGCAGACGCCCAGTACCTTTTTTCTCTCTCTCTCTCTCTCTCTCTCTCTCTCTCTCTCTCTCTCTCTCTCTCTCTTTCTCTCTCTTTCTCTCTCTCTCTCTCATCCTCTCCACTGCCCTCCCTTCCTCTGTCTTCTCTCCTGAACCACTAGGTGGTGCTGTGTCAGAGGCAGGCTACATACAGTTACTTCACACACAGTATTCACAG
This sequence comes from Poromitra crassiceps, assembly GCF_964638095.1. NCBI lineage: Eukaryota > Metazoa > Chordata > Actinopteri > Beryciformes > Melamphaidae > Poromitra > Poromitra crassiceps. The sequence goes on along the minus strand of NC_139647.1, from coordinate 10,358,760 downwards.
AAGAGAAAGGGCAGTCTAACTGCCCAGCATCAGCCTCATCTGCTGTGAGGACGCTCCCCTCTCCAACACATTATAGCGCCCTTTTTTAGCGCCTCCATATTGGTCCTCCTCTGCCAAAGAACTATAATGAGAAGATCTACGCTCACTGCTCACTCGGTCCAAGTGCCAAGAAAGAACACACCCAGATGCTGCTCTACAAACCCAGTTCATCTTCACTGACACACTGAAACAGAATTGCTATATAAAATAGAGGCAGCATAGACGTATTATAGACATAATTTTGACTAGTATTATTGGTGTCTCTTATTGTAGGCACTCCTGAGACAAAAGATTTGCTTACAGTTAGGAGTGGGGAGGTTAACGTAGCCTACTGTCTTGTGCGGTTTCTCCAGCACATCCTCGGACAGAATAATGAAATGAGCCATTTACAATGAACAATAAAAAAAAAGGGCAATGAAAAAAGCAATGCCTAGGGCAACACACACACACACACACACACACGGACGGGCGCGCGCACACACACACACACACACACACACACACACACACACACACACACAGACACACACACACACGGGACGGAGGAGGAGAGGACCCCCACACTCAGACGAAAGCTCCAGTCTTTATTGATCTCTGTAGCTCATCTATATGGCTTCTTCTCAGGTCATGTTGAAGACATCAGTGTCCTGCGGGGGTCCTTTGTCATAGGACACATGCAAACATGGATCCACTAACATCTGCTGCCATGAAGAATAGTGTGTGTGTGTGTGTGTGTGTGTGTGTGGGGGGGGGGGGGGCGCTACTACATTGCTAGGCAGCATTGTGGCCGATCAGTCGTCCATATTGAGAGTTGAGTGAGACACGAGAAGGTGTTGGAGAGACAGCAAGGCAGAAGAGACCAAAATCTAATAAAGCCCCTCTTGACTGTCATGGTCAATATGTCCGCCCTCCACCCCTGGGGACATGTTACTGCAGTGGTAGAGGATGTTCTCGGCCAGCAAGATGGCAGGAGGAAGCACTAGTGCAATGTGCCCCAGGAGCCGGCAGCATCAGCATCTTTTCACTGAGAAACCTCAGGATTTTCTGTCTGGATGCAGCACAACTGCATCCAGCAGCAGGGTAGCTAGGCTACACCTGCAAAAGATGATGCAGAGAAACCTGCTTCATAAATGTTTCATATCAGACTGACTGTGCTGATGTCTAGCACAAAACAAACACGTTGAGGTTTGTTACCTTCATGGTGCTATGATATGAGGTGAGATAGCACATGGTGAGGAGGGGAAGCAGCCCTGCAATCTCTGACCCAGCAGGATCAGGCTGGAGATCCGTCTGGAAGGGTCAGTGGAGAGCGCAGGGATGGTCAGATGGTCAGGCAGTGAGACAAGACAGTTCCAAGGACAGAGCAAGGACCAGGGTGGAACATATGAAGACAAAGTATTAGGGCTGTCACTTTTTCCCCAAAATAAAATTCGAACGAACTTTAATTGCCCGAAATTCGTTCGAATATATTCGAAGTTTTTTGGTTAATTAAAAAAAAAAAAAAAAAAAAAAAAAAAAATTTTTTTTTTTTTTTTTCCAGTCCAGCAGCCTGTTGCACCAGCTGAACGTAAGTTCTGTCTTAAGTTAGGGTGTGAAGTCCACACTAACTGCTACGTTCAAACTAGTTAGTTTGACACTAAAGTTGTGTCTTTGTTTGGTTGCACCACGGAGACGTAAGGTACATCTTAACTAGTAGACCCTAAAGTCCATACTAACCAAAATAGTGTCGCAGACAATGACGTGTACAGTATCTGTGACCAATCAGTGAAAAGCACGGTGGAAACGGTGTTTATTTACGGTTGTTTAAGTGGAGTGAAAACAGGACATGTTGCCCACCGCAAATTAGTGCTTTCATATTTCATCAACACTAATCAAATGAGAACGTTATTGAGTAACGTTCGTTTAGGTTCATATTACTGTTAACGTTTATCTGTGAGCTCTTCATCAGTATTGTAGGCTATACCACCATCCTGCCTCACTAAATTGTTGCGGTTATTTTAATTTGTATGCATTGCTGCAGCTTGTGGGAAACAAAAGCATGAGTCATAAATATCAAAGGGTGTAATTTATCACGGAGAGCGCGTTGCGGACGCAAAACAACGACGCGCCACGGTGCCAAGTTGCAATCCGTGCCGACTGCTATTTTACGGAGGACTTTACACCTAGTAAGACGTAGGTGTAAATTTTAAGTTCTAACTTATGCCTACATTGTAACTATTTCACTTGGTGCAACCCAAATATTTTTAGTAGTGCGTAAACTCGGACTTAGTGAGACTTTACGTTCAAACTAGCTTACGTTTCAACTTACGCACAGCTGGTGCAACCCACTGCAGGCCACCGGGCATCAGCCCGACGTGTTAGCTCACAGTCACAACACTGTCTCACAAACTTGGCTGCATCCAACTCGAGACAACTTTTCAGACCCTGGAGACAATCTTTCTCAGAAGAGACTAACGCGACAAATCTGGAGACTTTTTCTGACATGGGATTAACATTACCAGCAAGCAGCAGTTGGTTAATTTTGGTTAATAAAAAAAAAAAAAAAAAAAAAAAAAAAAATTCGAACATTCAAATTACATTTCGAAAACGAACCCCTCCCCCCACATTCGAAGTTGCATTCGAATTTCGAATGAAAAGTGACAGCCCTACAAAGTATAGACCATAGATAGCGAGTTTGATACATTGGAAATACATACAACCACTCAAAAGGAGCAACTTGATCCAAAAAGCAAATCCATAAATCCACAAAGATAGCCTAGATGTCGCTGTCTGGAAAGCGTTTCGATGACTGCTGCAGTTATGAGAATGGATGAAAATAAAATGCCACTGAAACAGTAAGTGTGGTAATCAGGGCTCACTTCAGTGCTCAGCGTATGTCTTCGCAGAGGACATGTTTTATTGTCATATGACTGCAAACACTGTGTTGCCATGGTAACAGGAGGCTGTTCACACCATATGTTCCGCTGTGGTGAAAAAGCTGGATGCACACAGCCGCAGCCAACACACACACACACACACACACACACACACACACACACACACACACACACACGTCATCACCTGAGGCTTAACTGACCAAGAAAGGCCCCGGTAAAGCCCATTATATGATATGGAAGACAAATAAACGCACATTACAGGGTTATTACTCAAACAGCTGCCAAAACAATCCTGATTGCAACACTATTCTGCTTGCAACCCCTGAAATGGTTTAAAGACAAAAGGAAAAATAACGTTAGTACTGTTCACTTTCCTTTCCTCCGATGCTTCTCTTCCTACCAGCAGTGCATGGTAGGAATAGAAGCTAATGCTAACCATCTGAATGATGATGCTCCATGTCAGTGCTTTGGCAATAGCACAAATTACATTTAAAATACATGAAATCAGGTGAATAAACATATTTGATTCTTGAATGTGTATTTTGTTTGAATGTAGTCGTGTCTTCAGAAGCTCTTAGGCGTGCTGTACCTACTAGCAGACGGAAGAACAAAGAAACAGGAGACGCAGCGTGTGGGCGGCCAATCGGGCCGATTTGAAACAAAGAGAGCAGCAGTTAATAGCAGGCTGAGATGACTGCCTGGAGACAGAGACTCTGCAGTGGGAGGTAGAGAGAGAGAGAGAGAGGGAGAGAGAGGGAGGTAAAGAGAGAGAGAGAGAGGGAGGGAGAGAGAGAGAGAGAGAGAGAGGGAGGAGAGAGAGAGAGAGAGGGAGAGAGAGAGAGAGAGAGGGAGGTAGAGAGGGAGGTAGAGAGAGAGGGAGGGAGGGGGGGGGGTAGAGAGGGAGGTAGAGAGAGAGGGAGGCAGAGAGAGAGAGAGGGGTAGAGAGAGGGAGAGAGAGAGAGAGAGAGAGAGAGGTAGAGAGAGGGAGGGGTAGAGAGAGAGAGAGAGAGGGAGAGAGAGGGGGGGAGAGAGAGAGGGAGAGAGATATGGAGAGAGAGAGAGAGAGGGAGAGGGAGGGAGGGAGAGAGAGAGAGGGAGAGAGATAGGGAGAGAGAGAGAGGGAGGGAGAGGGAGAGAGAGAGAGAGAGTAAGAGAGAGAGAGACAGAGAGAGAGAGAGAGAGAGAGAGAGACAGAGAGAGAGAGAGACACGCTGCATTTCAGACAGCCAGACATGTGTCTGCTCTGGCCTAAATGAATGTGTCTCACCCTATCTAAACAGGCGTCTCAGAGCTGGAGGGAGAGCCGCCTGCCTGCAGCCCCGGGGGAGAGGGGGAAACTGGGCTACACCTGCACATAAACCCAACGCCACCTGTCATTCTCTAATACAAAAACCTACCAGAAAACATGCAGCATGGGGGGGAAAACTAGGGCTGCAAATAGCTATTTTATCGATTAATCTGTTGATTATTATCTGGGCTAATCGATTAGTCTTTTGGTCTATGAAAGGTCACAAAATGGTGAAAAATATTGATAACCTAAGTTACTGAAAATTAGTAATTAGTTATTAGTTATTTGTCTCAGAAAGTAATATTCATTACTTTACAAATTACTGCATAATAAAAGTAATTAGTTACGGCGGAAAGTAACTTTTGCATTACTTTTAAAAGTCTGCTTCGATTGTCTTATTAATGCACACATTATTTTAGTGTTGCTGTGGCACAGTGTGGGACAAGACAAAGTGTCCAGTTGTGTCTATCATGGACTGCATTTTATATATTGATTATTATATTATATATATTTTATTATCTATCATTGCACCTGCATGGGATACTTGAACATTGGCTTATTGGGGAGGCTTATAGCTCATACAGTAGCCTATAGGCTCTGGCTGCAGCTGCGGCGTGTGGCGCATTTTTGCCCGGGCAGGGAGGCGCCGTCTCTCCTAGGTCTGACCATTATAAACCAAATAATCCTCTGAAGTTGTCTGCTATTTTCACATCCTAAAGTAACTAGTAAATAGCCCATTTAAATTCGGTAGAGATAAACGATTAATCGAATATAAAAAAAAAGTTGTCAATTAATTTTCTGTCGATCTACTAATCGGTTAATCGACTAGACGTTCTAGACGTTCTAGCTCTAGAAAAGAAATTGTGTAGAGGGGAAAGAAATGTATAGTTAATATCTTGTCTCTTCTGCCAAGACATTTCATCATAGCAATAGGCAATCATTTATAGTCTGTTCTCACAGAAAATGCTACACTATTAAACTTGACGTCACCACATGATGTCACCACATGATGTCACCACATGATGTCACCACACAGCCACGGATGGAAAGGGTGCTGAATAGAGACGTGCGGGGAGGAGGAGGAGGAGGAGGAGGAGGGGGCGGGGCTGGCTGCCGCTCTGCTGGCAGCTGGGTGATTAGCGGGACATGAGATTAGCTGCTGCAGACTCCCACTATCTTCTGTTGGCTGTCAAACGCCTCTGAAAGTCTGTCTGTCTGTCTGTCTGTCTGTCTGTCTGTCTGTCTGTATGTCTGTATGCCTGTCTGTCTGTCTGTCTGTCTGTCTGTTGTCTGTCTGTCTGTCTCTCTGTCTGTCTGTTGTCTGTCTGTCTGTCTCTCTGTCTGTCTGTTGTCTGTCTGTCTGTCTGTCTGTCTGTCTGCACGCCGACTGGGGATCCAGGCCATCTCTCTCTTTCCATCCCATTCCTCATATCCATTAAGTCCCTCATCCCACCTCCCTCTACCTCTCCAATGCATCTTCCCTTTGTTGCCTTAAGCCTCCCTGCCTGCTCCCCTCTCCTGCTTTTGACCATTCGTTATCAGGAGGATTTGTGTGTCACACTGCCTTCCTGAAAATGCTTTCTTGTCTGCTGCTACACTGTAGCATTCTGCTGCTACACTGTAGCCTTCTGGACCGAGGCCAGGCCTGGCGTTGGGGGGGGGGGGCGGGGGGGGGGGCTGACCAGGCCGGGCCCCCCCATTCCCCGAACTGGCCCCCTCATTCAAAAATTTTTTTTTTTGTGTGTGGCTAAAAACGTTTTTCCGTTTTTCTGTTTTAAAGTTTAAAACGGAATCTGGCTGTCATTAGGCATTGATTAACTGAATGCTATTGCTAACTGTTACTTTGAACATCCATTTGCAATGATTCTGGCTGGATATTAACTATTGTAAATTTGTCACAATGAATGCAATTTGTGCACAATGTGTAAATACATTTAATATTAATTGTTTAGGCCTAATTATTTGTAAAGTCACAACACATTAGAGATGTGTGTAGTTCTTCATAGATTTAGCCTCTTCATTTTGCTCTCAAATGCACCAGGTTGATGAATTTTACTTTAAAATGTACAAAATATTCTTCCGGGGGAGAATCCCCCCGGAACCCCCTTGGGTAGCTTGGCCCCCCCAAGCTAGGGGCAGGCCCCCTCTGTAATTTGGGTCTGGAGCCAGGCCTGATCGAGGCTGACATCAAACACTAAAATCTCTGCTCCCTGTCAAAGGCAGAGAAGCTTAGTGTCTAGTGTGAGAATCAGCAATTGTCTTCTGTCAGCATTATGTGACAAGTCAATATACTAAAAAGCTGCACAAATGCTCCGCATTAGCAGATGTCAGTGACAATTCAATAATGAGTGTACCGGTGTGTGTGTGTATATATCAGTTAACTTGGATTTTTGCCAGAAAATCTATCAAAGCAGACACAACTGACTTTAAAAGACATACCTTTAGAAAGGAAACATTATACAGCATATAATAATTTCAATTACTGTTAATGAGGGTACATGTCTGATTTGTGCTGGATTCTGAAAAGTCAGAAGAGGGTAAAAATTATGTAATAATATGAGTTATTTTATGTGTCTGTGGTACGAGGTAGAAGTGAGAGGTGAGAGCCTCTGATGAGACCAACAGAGGGAGCTATTGTGCTTTTTTTGGGCCACTGATGAATGAGTGTCTGGATACAGTGAGTACACTGTATATCACACGGGCACTTAGTACTATATGAAACCACAACCAATCTTCATTTTACAAGGTATAAAAGTCATCTGGTTAAGTTCACACAAGAGAGAGAGAGAGAGAGATATAGATAGATAGAGAGAGAGAGACTTTGATCAAAGTGCTTCCCTGCAGCCTCTTCAGTCAGACAGCAGTGATGTAGCGGGCAGAGAGGAGAGCAGACAGTGTTTAGGTGACGGGACGAGAACACAGAGCAGATCTGTCTCCTGCAGAGGATTCTTCACCTCGGGAAATGAGACCTGATGGAGAATCACTCTGTGCACCTTCTGCTGCTCACAGAGACTGAGCCTCTCCAAGAGCGCGTGTCTCGCAGTTTCTCTCCCATGTCCGTCCAGACTGAGAACAAAACTATATCAGCAAAAAAACCATGCATCCTTTAGTTTTGGAGTGTGGTGGTATCCCCATTTTTTCCCAAGAAATCCACTCAGTCCAGATCCATTTTCAGAACAAAGAAGCCATTGAGACTAACGGGGGGGGGGGGGGGCAGACTAAGATAATCTCCATTCAATAATACCTCATCTACGTAGTCTAATCTCAGACCTGGGATGCGATGCAGGCAGATGGTACCTCAAAAACAACAGGCTAGAGGGGAATGCCTGCAAGGCAGAGCATCAGCTAGGAGGGGGGTGGGGGAATTACCCCACTGTTTTGATGATGAGATCAGAAGGTTCATATATATGACTGCACCCCCCCCCCCCCCCCCCCTCCCCCCGCTCAATGCACACAACACAACACAACCTCACTGGAATTGCATTACAGTATGGTATGATGTCATTCTTCCATTATAAACCTCCTAGAGAATAATAATTCCTTTGAGCACAGCAGCACATCGTTTGGCCCAGTCCACCTAATTGCCTACAGTGTGTTATTACGGTGCTGTACATGTGTTGTAAACGAGCAGTTCCAGAGGGATTCAACAGTACTCCGCTAACACCTGCAAATGTAGTTAGCTGTATATGAACAGATGCTATGAGGAAACCCTTTATAGCAGCAACTACATTTCGCAAATGTATTTGTTCGTGTATTTTAACGGTGTGACTGCACTTAAGCGTTGACTCGGGATACCGTTAGCTATTGAAATGGATCATAATAAAGCAGAATCTTACAGTAAACACTTACTGTACATTAGCTTCCTGAGCCCTACAGTGCACGTCCAGGTGTGCTTGAATGATGTAAGTGCTCTTGACAGTGTTGCACAACTGAAGGAGTGAACGCTGTAAAAGCCATTAGAATGGTGGGCAGTAGGTACAGTGCTTTGTTCTGCACCTGTAGGATAAACTGGCTACCAACCTACAGTAGCAATGCTACAGTAAGAGTCTGTAGCTGTGATTGATTTATTAATGTGATTGCCCCAATCCACTAAAGGAGGGATAGGCAACCATGTGCCATGGACGACCCAACACGTTTTTATTCCAACCAAAACACTACAGCAGGTGATTTGACTGATCAGCACAATTGTCGCCTATCCTTGCTCTACAGCCTGAACATTATCAGACCTTACGAGATGATTATGTTATGCTATACGTCAAAAATACTCATGTCCCACAAAGATCAAACAAACGCGCGCACACACACACTCCATCTGCCTCCCCAGGTCCTGGCTCCCCTGTGCAGGTAGAGTGTCTGAGATATAAATAAAACACAGCCAAGTGGAGCACTCTCTCTCTCTCTCTCTCTCTCTCTCTCTCTCTCTCTCATGTACTCTTATTCTGGAGTTCTCTTCTTCCACCAATCACAAAGTGTGTTCTATTTCAGTGCCGTCACAGCTCCTGCTCCCAGCGCGTCAGCCGTGGCCTCCTTACCTTCACACGGAAAAACATCACCCCACCGCCAGGCTCCCAGCAGCACCTGCCTCATTCTGCCTCCCACAGCCTCCCTGAAGGACCATTAGGTTTGATCTGTACATACTGTACTGTACTGTACTCAGGGCACGCTGATGCCCTACATGTGTCCGCACATGTGCTCCCGTCCCCTCGTCCGTATTTACATCACAAAAGAAAACAACAGAGACGACATTCTCCGTTCGTCTCGGTACCGACTCACATCGGACGATTGGCTCAGTTTGGAAAAGCTTCACAGCAGTGTCTGTGCATGAGAAAACCATTTCAGAACCAGACACAAATACAAATCGATGTGACAAAAACAGTGGCCGAATCAGTAGGAGCTACTCTCCAAGCCCCCAAAATCATCTCCAATGGGGGATTCTTTGTGATTTCCCTAATAGGGGATTACCATTTTCTAGCTTTACCCGTGCCTTTGTTTCCTCTCTGGCCTGATCACATCTCTGAAGGCGTTCAGACAGACTGCTGAGCAGAGCAGACAGGCAGGTTAAGGTAGGACTCACATGTGTTCTTGAGGGGGACAAGGTGCCTCTCCGGGCTCCATGGACTCGTTGGCTCCCATCCTCGGCTAGCTTTGCCCTCTCCCCCCCCCCCCTCTCCTCCTTCCAGCTCCTGCTCCCCCACCTCCCGCCTTCCACATCCACCTGCACTCCACCCCAAAAATACTCCTTCTCCGCCTCCCGCGGTCCTTCCAGCGAGGCGGGCTGCTGTGTCGAAGCCGAGCGCTGGCCTGAGCTCCGTGGCGGTGTGAGTTACCGTGCTGCACTGCGGTGGAGGAGACAGTCCTGCTGGCATCAGGAGCAAAGCGCTGGATGATTCACAGCTTCCCGCTTTACGCGCAGCATCCCTGATTCCTCTCCTCCTCTACGGGTACCACTGTGAAAATATCCCCGCTGCTCGTCTGGCCGCTGCTCGCAGGTAGAATGATGCAACAACAAAACAAACGCCGGGAGGAACAGATCTCAAAATTAAAAGGTGGAAATAATCCGAAAAACAAATTAAATTAAATCCCGTTCTCTTTCTCCCGTGCATATGTGTGTGTATCTGTGTGTGTGTGTGAGGCGCCTTTCTCTCTGTTTGGCCGCTGTTATCGCGGAGCTGTGTTGCTGTTCTCCGTGCCTCCTCCTCCCCCCTCTCTCCTCCACTCTCTCCTCTGACACCAGCCCGCTGTGCCTTTAAAAAGACAAGCTGCTTTTTCTAGTCCGCTATGCCGCGACGATGCAGGGGGGGGAGCCAGACAATAGCAGACCCCAAAGCACACTGATTTAACAGGGTCTTTCTCCACAACTCCGCCAGTCTCCTTCCTTCCCCCGCACACACACACACACACACACACACACACACCGCCCCTCACAGTCACCATACCTCAGTCTGGACTCTCTCGTTCTCCAGCCTGGACCCCCATCTCTCTCAATAGTGAACGTGTCATTTTGTGCCTCCTCTTCACACAATGGAAGCTTCCAGCAGGCAGCGTGGCCAACCAGCGTGATGCAGGAGGTAAACAATGGACCCTCCTGAGAAACTATGTGCTGTGTGCAGCTCCTGACCTATTATGTTCCCCTTGCCTCAAGCGCCTCCGCCAACTCCTCTAAAGCATTTTAATAAGCAGCACACACACAAACAAAATAGCCCAAGCCCACCCCCCTTTCGTTTCACTCAATTCCTGGATGCCTATGAGATCATGATTATGTTATTTGATCCCAGGCAAGAGAGCCTGATATTGCTATTTGACATACTTCAGACTACTACACCAAATACATAAAAGAGACTGAAGGCATTTATTTGTTTCTGACTCTGGCAAAGTGTGGGAAATACAGTAATATTCACCAAAACTACTGTATCTCTGAACTATCTCTTTAACCAAATCACACACATTTAGGCTATTTTGATCACTAGTAATAGTAATAACTAATGTAATTTTTTTTCACTCAGCCTCCCCTGAAACTGTTTGGAGCCCCCCTGGGAAGGCCTGCCCCCCCCCCCACACACACACACACACTTTGAAAACCTCTGAACTAGATAAACCAACAAGGAAAGCAAACAAGACACACTGATGTGATGACCCATTGGCAGACCTGAGTTTGAAGGATGCATACAGGTAGACAGGTAGACAGGTAGATGTCTCTTGTACATTTTAGTTCATGACAACTTTATTCCATAAAGGATGGGACCTATGGACTCATCCTGTGCTGAGGAGACAAGGACAAAGGCATCCTGGCATATGAGCATCTCTCTCGCAGCCATTCCAAAATGAATGCTGCCTCCATGTCGACTCCCAGGGGAGCCGGCTGGATCGGTGATCTAATTTACTGGCACTCACACCAAACCTCAATACATCAAAGACAGGAAGCACATCAATCACTGACTGTCTGTCTGCCTGTCTGCCAATCTCTGTATTTGAGACATCTGAGACACAGAGAGGAGGTCCTGTAGGCAGGATGTTAGACACAGAGAGGAGGTCCTGTAGGCTGTTAGAGACACAGAGAGGAGGTCCTGTAGGCAGGATGTTAGACACAGAGAGGAGGTCCTGTAGGCAGGATGTTAGACACAGAGAGTAGGTCCTGTAGGCTGTTAGAGACACAGAGAGTAGGTCCTGTAGGCTGTTAGAGACACAGAGAGGAGGTCCTGTAGGCTGTTAGAGACACAGAGAGGAGGTCCTGTAGGCTGTTAGAGACACAGAGAGGAGGTCCTGTAGGCTGTTAGAGACACAGAGAGGAGGTCCTGTAGGCAGGATGTTAGACACAGAGAGTAGGTCCTGTAGGCTGTTAGAGACACAGAGAGGAGGTCCTGTAGGCAGGATGTTAGACACAGAGAGTAGGTCCTGTAGGCTGTTAGATACACAGAGAGGAGGTCCTGTAGGCAGGATGTTAGACACAGAGAGTAGGTCCTGTAGGCTGTTAGAGACACAGAGAGTAGGTCCTGTAGGCTGTTAGAGACACAGAGAGGAGGTCCTGTAGGCAGGATGTTAGACACAGAGAGTAGGTCCTGTAGGCTGTTAGATACACAGAGAGGAGGTCCTGTAGGCAGGATGTTAGACACAGAGAGGAGGTCCTGTAGGCTGTTAGAGACACAGAGAGGAGGTCCTGTAGGCTGTTAGAGACACAGAGAGTAGGTCCTGTAGGCAGGATGTTAGACACAGAGAGGAGGTCCTGTAGGCTGTTAGATACACAGAGAGGAGGTCCTGTAGGCTGTTAGAGACACAGAGAGGAGGTCCTGTAGGCAGGATGTTAGACACAGAGAGTAGGTCCTGTAGGCTGTTAGATACACAGAGAGGAGGTCCTGTAGGCAGGATGTTAGACACAGAGAGGAGGTCCTGTAGGCTGTTAGATACACAGAGAGGAGGTCCTGTAGGCTGTTAGAGACACAGAGAGGAGGTCCTGTAGGCAGGATGTTAGACACAGAGAGGAGGTCCTGTAGGCAGGATGTTAGACACAGAGAGGAGGTCCTGTAGGCAGGATGTTAGACACAGAGAGCAGGTCCTGTAGGCTGTTAGAGACACAGAGAGGAGGTCCTGTAGGATGTTAGACACAGAGAGTAGGTCCTGTAGGGTTGAAACAAGAGCTGGAACAGGTTCTGCAAATTCCAATCGATTGTCTAAGAGCAGTGGGAAAGCAGACTGGGAAAGGCGTCTGAAATATGAGATAGATCCATTGTTCACTCATGGGAAAGTGGGAAAGAGGACTCACTATATAATAACAAGCTTTAGCCTGCAGCGCTTCTGATCACACAGAACTTGCTGTTTTGGGGGTTTCAGGTGTCGGGCCTCTGCCTACGTGGACTACATTGAAGAGTGAAGACACAAGGAACACAAGAGGGCAGAGAGAGAGAGGCAGGTTGGCCGCGTGCCCAACCTAACACCCCATTGTGAGAAGGGAGAGCTCACATGTAAACATCAAGTCCATTAACATGAGTTCACGGAGCGTATTGACGCGATTCTAGTCTCCGATGGGTCTGACTGCCCGTCGATGTTTCATAGCCCCCCTAGGGGACAAGCACAAACACTGCTGCCCACTCACCCACTCATAACAACAGAGACCCCCCCACTGGAGCGAATATATTGATTGCTAACTGCTAACCAGACGCTCATAGCAGTTGGGTCACAAACACATCCATGTGCCCATGAAAGCAACCCTTACAGAAAAACCACATGAACTTCACATGTGCAAAATCACATGTGATCACATGTGCAAAAACACATGTGTCGCATGTGATTGCATGTGATTTTGCACATGTGCAATTTCACATGTGATCACATGTGAAAACATGTTAAATTTCACATGTGAAAACATGTGGAACACATGTGAAACATGTGCTTTGCCCATGGGAAAGCACATGTGTACATGTGCACAAATGTGTGAAACCCATGTAAATTCCCATGTGATTACATGTGAAACCTATGTGATCACATGTGAAACCCATGTAAATGTTGTACCCACATGCTTCCCATGTGTCTACATGTTCACCACATGTGGACACATGTGAACCTCATGTGTTTTTTTCTGTAAGGGAAAGCATGTGTGTGTGTGAAGTATAAGTTCATATTCTGCCCTTTTTTTTCAAATGAAAAGGGATAGAAATGCTTCCTATACTGAATGGAGCAGCTACTGTAGCATAAACACCTTCTGCAAAGCCTCTGGCCAGGCACTGTAGCTTCATCCTCACACTGAGCAAAATGAACAAATGAAATATTCAACAAAGCAGGCACTGGGAGATATGGCCACCATGGCAGGTTTTTCTGAAAGATTCATAAGCTTGCTCTAGGAGAAACTGGGTCGCTACGGTCCACATACTTGAAGAGCGGGCTGGGATTAAATAGCCTAAGCTTTTAGATGCGTAAGAATTTATGGTTTCTTCAGGGATGCAAGTGGAAGGGTTCAGATCTTGAGAGAAACCCGACTACACTGTTTGAGAACAAAACATTAGAAACGGGTGACAATCCGCAATCTGTGAAATGTGTTTATAGTTAGGTAAGAAAGAACAGTGTGACTTTTAAGGTGGGGGGCCTTTAGAGATTTGCCTACAGGGGGGGCTGTTGGCAACTTCTCACACACACAAAAACATGAAAACCTTTCGATGTCTTGGCTAGTGCTCAACAAGATAAGTGTCTAAAAAACCCTGAACCCACGCTGAAATCTTGTTTACAATTGACAACATTGTTTCTACAGTATCTCTGTGAGTCCATACGCAGAAATATGCAGATGCCAGATGCAACTGCGTGCTATCACGCAGAATGAATCCACTCTGCACATGACAAGAGGTAGAAAGATGTATTTTGGGGAAATCCAGAGTTTATGTATCTCTATAGTGGCTTTTAAACATGAAGTCTGGATCATGTCTGGCTAGCGGCTAGCAGGATATTTTCCGGTTTTACCTTTTTAAACATGAGGGGTCTTTGTTTAGAAACAGCTGGAAAAGGTCAGTATTCTCTCTGCCAGTGGGCGGGGGGAGGGGGTGCGGGAGCATGCATGTTATTCCCTACAAGGCAAATAGTTGTCGTGTGAGTCGTCGTCGGCGGTGTGCTTAGCGAATCTTTAACCAAACTCCATTCAAAAACATGCCGTTTTAACTCGAGGGTCCATTCCGACCGCGAGGGGTGGCAGTATGCCAAAAATGAGCGCTTCCGCCTTTCTTACATAAAGCCGCCCAGTCAAAATAGTGGTCGGACCGTCGTCAATCACTGTGGGTGATTTATTTTACAAGTGGCATTCAAGTCATATCTGACTAGTTTTCAATGTATTTCTCCCCACAAAAGTTAGGCTAGGCCTATGTCTCACTTTTTCTGACATGGATCAGCAGCGCAGCAGTAAGCTCTCTCCTCTCCTCGGTGTGATGGACCTGCCTGCCTGCATAGCCGAAGCGCGTTGAGATCCCTAGCTCTACCAAACAATTCAAAGCCGTTTGCAGCACTTGAGGAAACCGTGAGTTTGCTCGTTTAATTTGTTGATATAAGCGATTGCCCGAACGATTCATTAATTAATAAACTAGTGAACGTGAAGTGCCACCACCCGCCCACTCAGACATGATCGGGATTATGAGCTGCCAGTGTTTAACAGCAGCCGCTTTTCCTATTATGCGGATCCTATACCGGCGACCGAGATGAATATGATACGGACTCGCGGGAGTGCGCGTAGGCCGGCTAATTGTTGTTTAACATGCAGGCCAACCGGCTAGGAGCTGGTTATAATACGGATTCCACTGCATGTTAAGAAGTGGCTTATGACATGATGCTGGGTGGAGATGTGCCCCCCTGATCCTCCTGGGCATGCAAACTCAACAGCTGTCTGATCAGGCAGGGGAAGAGCCCGGGGCTTTGCTCTGAAGACGCTTCAGTTCTCCCATAAACTCTCACTCCTGGCATCGATGTCCTGAGGCTGTGTCTCCAGAACATCCACTCTGAGGTGTGTAAGACTCTATCCTCCTGCACTTATTATCTTACAACATTGCGTTTGGCAGCACACTAGCCAACATCGTGCATAATATACATGTTGGACTACTTTGTTTTGTGCAAGACTATAAAGACACAGATGAGATAATAGTTTTCTGTTTGAGTGACTTCCAAAAGTATTTTGAGGTTCAGAGGCAGGTCTCGATGGGAAAGTTGAAAGGGAACGATCCAGCAGAGCGGTAGCTTGGATAGCCACCAACTCATTTCCTAAATCGCTTACAGGTGTTGTGGTCAGATACAGGCAAGTAAGGACGTCTAGCTGTTAAGAACAGTGACCCGTAAAGTCCAACCTGTGCTGTGCTGCTAAACGTTTCAATGTGAACATAATCAGTGCTTTATTTACGTCATTCTCTACGATCTCAAAATTGGGAAAGAGACGAGACCATGACTCGTAGAGACATGAACTAACAGTATAATAGTAGTGGTTGGGATGTGCTGTAACAGTAATGAGGTTTTGAGGGGAGTTCAGAAAATCAAGATGATCAAATAAAATGCTGACAAGGAGTGACTCCCTGACAAAAAAAATATATATATATATTAAAGAGGTAGACTTCGTTCTTGCTTTTCAGATTCCATGGGATTTATTGCTGCAGACTGCCCTCTGTGTCTGCAGCATAGACTGTATAAAAGGGTCTGCAAACTGGTTACTACAGTGTGTGACACCACTGTGTGACACCCAATCAGAGTCAGTGTCCTCACACCTTAGTCACCGTGTTGATTAGCTGAGCTCGCTGTTGCTAACTGCTCTCTAACTGTCCTCTCTGAACAGCCTTTGCTGCTATTTACACCACACCAACATAAATAATATAGCAACACCATCCTCTTCTCAAAATCCTTATTATATAAGGCGACCGTTAAGAAAGCCAAATAGTCTCACTCATCAAAGACAGACATGTCTCAGTTTACACACAACATGACAACGTTATAGTGAGATACAGGGTTGTTGGTGTGTCTCCGTGACTGTGTCGTGTTTGTCTCTGTACCACAGCTGACTGCAGCAGAGAGCAGACACAGGCTGGCCGTCCAACATGACAACAAGGACTTCGATAAGAGAACACACTCCCTCTGCTGGTTGGAAACGGCACTGCATTGTGAAACAAAGTGGCTGAGTCATTCTCTCCTATACGATAAAACAAAGCCTATGAAATGACTCACACGGCCCATGAAGGATGTTTAGCATTATCTGATTCGATATCGAAGTAATGAGCTGCAGTTAAACTCAATCAGCACCAGCGTTAAGTTATGAATGAACAGCATTGTGTTCTGGTGTGGAATAAAGGCCTTCTGCCAAGAATAGCGTGCTGCTACACAAGCAGTTTTTAAATGGCAAGAAATCTACCATGCTGGGTCAAGTTATTAAGATGGGGCAGATTGTGCTTTTTGTGATGAGGTGTGCTGGATAAGTGGCCTACTTAATGCTGTAATGAAGAAAAGATCCACAGATAAACATTCCCCCTAATGCGTGTACTATGCAGCATCTTTGAGGCACATGTATGTATATATACTGCAATTACCATATTTAAATTTCCAAAACCACTCAGTTCATACATCAGTAATCCGTTTCCTGTGTGCGCATGTAGTGTATAATGCTCGACTGTCATTTTCTGAACGGGGGAACAAGGCCGGCGCTGACGTACGTAGCTGCTCTGGACTTCACTCAGCGAATGGCATTAATACCTGATGGTATACTATCTCTAGATCTGTGGTGTGGTCAGCAGCACCGTCTACAGGAAGAGAAGTGCGTTGACAATGCAGTGATCGATTGCTTCAGTTCAAATGAGGCAGCGGTCTGGATGACTACACTTCCGGTAGTTCCACAATGGAGGTCCACGGGCTACATTTAAAGTTGTGAGATTTAACCCGGACCAGGGTTTACAGGATGAGAACCTGACTAGACTTTCCGTCCAGCAGGCTAAAGGGACTAACTGTCAGCACCAGCCCAATCTATGGTCTTAGAATCAATAATCGAAGGATCACAAGGACTGTAATGTTCCTATTACAGGCCTCAAGCCATAACCCTTTTAGAAACATGACATTTTACAGATAAATCGCAACGACTCCTTCACCTCCGACTGCTAAGACAGTGCCAGCCATACAGTAATCCAGAGCAATATAGGTTAATAGGATAGGAACCTACCTTGTAGGGGGGTGGCAGGGTGCAGATGCAGGGTGGGGGTCCCCCTCCTGGTGACCAGAAGGTGGAGATGGAGGTGGGCAGGCAGGGGCTGGTGGAGGAGGCGGCAGGGGAGATGCAGGTGGGGTTGAAGGAGATGCAGGTGGGGTTAAAGGAGCTGCGGATGGGGGTTGCCTCTCGGGGGGCGTGGGGGGAGGGGTGGGGAACTCTGCTGCCCTCTGGAGGTGGGGAGGGAGGGCAGGCGGGGAGCGGTGCACGGGGGCAGGGTCACCTCGCTCTGCCTCAGTGATGGAGTGCCTGCAGAGGAGCGGAACACCAAACATCAACAGACGGCCATGTTGAAAAGATCTCTGAGGAGGAGTGAGGAGGACACATTCCATTTTTCCTCCACACAAAATGAAGTGTGAAAGAAACTTCCCTCGGAGCAGAGTTAGGCTAGACCGCTCTCCTTTACGCCTTCACCTAAAGTCAGCAGTGGCAAGAAGAACCTCAGCTTCAGCAAGTCTCTTTAAACACTCCTTCCTTCCAACCACCATTTCAATTACACACAGTTGAAAAAAAACACAACTCCAGTGGCTGCTCCACACTCATTAGGCCGCCATGCGTCCATGTGTTCTCCATGTGGCGTACTGTAGGTAGCAGTCTGGATCTGAGGGTGCTGCTGGGCCCGGGAGTCTGGCTCTGTCATCACTGGCCACCTGGTGGAGTGGATTTGGCCCCGGTCCAGGTCCAGGCCATATCTTATCAGGAGTAGTAGCCTCTCTAATCTGACGGGGGGGCAATGCCACGGCCGGCCAGCAGGCAGCTGTTCCCCACAAGGGGTCTGCCTCCTGTTCAGCTCTAAAAATACAGCAGCGCTCTTCACTGTTAGGCCAGAGCCTCACAACAAGTAGGCCACACATAGGGGCTGGGCCGTATGGTTGTAATCAATATCACGATAATCATAAGGTTTTGACTCAATATCAATATATATCATGATATGGGTCATGTACTGTAGTAGGCAATAATAACATTGATGTTCATCTCATTGAACCGAATGGTAATGTTAGGTAACCTGACGCTGTCCAGATGGTGTGATCGTGATCTCGCGTGAATGCAGCTGCCTCGCCAGGTTAAATGTTAGTTGTGATGTCAAACAAAACAGAAATATTCAAATAATATTCCTACCATAGCTCATTTGTTTGAAGTAAAATTCACTTGTCACCATCAATTTAGACAGCAGAAATGTGCGATATCAAAACATCCTCATATCATCACGATATATATGATTCCACTGAAGGATGATAAATGAAAATATTGAATTATCACCCACTCCCAGCCCTAGCTACAGATAATGAACTCAACTCTCCCCTAGTCTCACGTGGTCAGACCCACCGTCGACGTCGGCGAGCTTCCAGCGACGGAGGAGGTAGATATCATCTCCCCTGACCGACACTTTCCAAACAGTCTCCTCCAGCTCAGTTCAGATTGAAAATGGAGCTCTGCTACTCCCCTTCCCTCCCCCTCTCTCTCTCCCTGCTGCAGTCAGAACTTAATAACATTTAATGAGGGCGTGTGCTTTTCTTAAGGGCGTAGTGAGTTACAGTTGACATCGAATAGGGTCTCTGCCATTCCACTGAGCTCGCAGGATGAAAAACTGCAGAAACCTGCACAAGTTAATGGTCAGAGAGGATCCAACACCTCCACATAGATTTTGTGATGTAGTCTCATTCCTCTCACAGCCCCTGAGCAGAGACGTCCAATGCCATGCATATGACAGCATCTGTGACCAACTGGGCACACACACGCAGTCTGGAAATAGAAACCAAGTCACAACAGAGTCAGTGGGCGAATCTGTGGTCAGACTCAGCATGGCCTCCAGTCCAGAGATTAATAAAATAAAATAAAATAAAATAAAATTAAAGTCATGGAGCAGATAGAAAAGTGAATCAGGAGAATAGAGAATGGCAGAGGATTGTCACATTTCACACAGCAACCGTTTTGAGGTGGGTAAGCACTAAGCAGGAAGTAAAAGCAGGTGTAGTCAATGCCATTAATGACGGTTCCATTCCATTTAGGTGTTCCGGTGCCAGGGCCCGGCCCTCGTTAATGTTATTGATTACACCTGCTTTACTTCCTGCTTCACCACCTTAAAAATGGCTGCTGTGCAGCTGTGAAATGGGCCTATAATAAGGCTAAGACGTGATACAGCACTGGATAGGTGCTGCAGAGAGAGCACATGACAGCTGGTACACTGAGGTTAACAGCTGGGCCCTTAGTTACTTACCACCATGACAAGATGACTAGCAAGAGTGCAGTCAGTGTGTCACGGACATGAGACACACGTTTCTAAAGCTGATTTATAGAGAGCCGCAGGGATGATGTATTTTTGTAGTCAGAACGCGGAAGTCCCGGACTTCCTGGTTCTTCACTGTTTCTATCTATGGGATTTTTGAATGGGTTTTTGCCGCGATGCTTCAAATAAGGTCTCTGGGCAAGGCAAGCTTAATCAAACGCAAACTAGAGTTCAGTCGGATAATCTTCACACATGAGGACCACTTTCATGAGTTTTGTAGCGTACTGTAAATGCGAGCCCTAGAAGTAAAAAGCTTGAGCTAAGCTAATCCAGAACTACACACTGTCACATAGGCTTCCACGTCACGTCAGCACTCAACCTGGACTGTTGTTGATGTGTGCACTGATTACCCCGGGCTGAACGGGCTGAACCAGGTGAGGGAAAGAGAATTTCCGTGTTCGTCCTTTGAAGTGGTGACGTGACGTTATTGACGTCGACTCAACAGTGTAGTCTCATTTAGCCGTTTGCTAGCTAGCCGCCCTTTTAACGGCGCGTAAAAGTTTCAAAACTCATAAAAGTGGTCCTCGTGTGTGAAGATGATATTACTAAACACTGGTTCGTGTTTGATTACAGTAAGCCAGCGTTGCCCAGAGAGATTATTAGAAGCATCGCACCAAAAACCCATTCAAAACTCCCATAGGCGAAAACAGTGAAGAACCAGGAGTGTTAGTATCTATGATTTCCGGACTCGTTCCTGCGGCTCTCTATAGACAGTATCTGGGGGAAGCTGATTGAGCCTGTATCGCCTTTTTCAACACCACCACACCCTCCCCAGATCGACACAGTTACACACACATGCCCAATAGAGAGGCAAAGTGACCGCCTACTTCCTGCTTCAGCACTGTACCAGAGATTTTTTCCCCGCCATTTATTTTCCCATAGACATTTCGTAAAATGCTTATCAAAATAGTTTTACTTCGTCAAACCAAACGGTTCAGCTGTATATTTAGAATCGGGAGAGAGTGAGAGACCATAGAAGATTTCACTCGAACCAAAACAAAACAAAAACTACATATTTTCTTTAAATCCGCATTTTCTTTTACGTTTTGGTCCGAGTGAAATATTATGTGGTCTCTCCTGTTTCTAAATATAGCTGAACCGTTTGGTTTGAACAAGTAAAACTATTTTTATACGCATTTTACGAAATGTCTACGGGAAAATAAATGGCGGGTGAAAATCTCTGGTACAGTGCTGAAGCAGGAAGTGACGTTCACTTTGCCTCTCTATGCCACCACACTCTCCTGCTGTCAGCCACTGAGCAGCTTCACTCCAGGACACCTCAGTCGGCAGTAGTTCTTGAGAGCGCATTTCTCACCCATTTTTTCAATCCAGATTTGACCAGACAGGCCAGGGATTCAAACAGGTGGTTATGCCTGCACAAGCCAGGTCAAACACCGGGTTCTCTAACCTCTACTGTACTTTCTTGAATGGATAGTGAGTAAATGAAATATATATCATGTATATCATATATCATGCAACCCATACATACACACATATGCATTTTGGACATACACACACAGACTCACACACACTATCTACTGGAAGCAGCT